>NC_057809.1:164661455-164861019 GCF_018294505.1 Triticum aestivum | reverse complement strand
GGATCGTTGGTGATGACGATGGTGATGATTTCCCCCTCCCGGAGGGAAGATTCCCCGGCAGAACAGCTCTGCCAGAGCCCTAGATTGGTTCCCCCTCGTGGCGGCAGAGTTTCGTCCCGTGAGCTTGCTTATGATTTTTTCTCGGACGAAAGATCTCATATAGAAGAAGATGGGCATCGAAGGGCCACCAGGGGGCCCACAAGGCAGGGGGCGCGCCCAGGGGGGTAGGGCGCGCCCCCCACCCTCGTGGCCAGGGTGTGGCCCCCCTCTGGAACTTCCTTCGCTCAGTATTTTTTATATATTCTAGAAATAACTTCCGTGAAGTTTCAGGACTTTTGGAGCTGTGCAGAATAGGTCTCTAATATTCGCTCCTTTTCCAGCCCAGAATCCCAGCTGTCGGCATTCTCCCTCTTCATGTAAACCTTGTAAAATAAGAGAGAATAGACATAAGTATTGTGACATAATGTGTAATAACAGCCCATAATGCAATAAATATCGATATAAAAGCATGATGCAAAATGGACGCATCATCTACTACACAACCTTCTTCTTGTAAACGTTGTTGGGCCTCCAAGTGCAGAGGTTTGTAGGACAGTAGCAAATTTCCCTCAAGTGGATGACCTAAGGTTTATCAATCCATGGGAGGCGTAGGATGAAGATGGTATCTCTCAAGCAACCCTGCAACCAAATAACAAATAGTCTCTTGTGTCCCCAACACACCCAATACAATGGTAAATTGTATAGGTGCACTAGTTCGGCGAAGAGATGGTGATACAAGTGCAATATGGATAGTAGATAATGGTTTTTGTAATCTGAAAATATAAAAACAGCAAGGTAGCAAGTGGTAAAAGTGAGCACAAACAGTATTGCAATGCTAGGAAACAAGGCCTAGGGTTCATACTTTCACTAGTGCAAGTCCTCTCAACAATAATAACATAACTGGATCATATGACTATCCCTCAACATGCAACAAAGAGTCACTCCAAAGTCACTAACAGCGGAGAACAAACAAAGATATTATGGTAGGGTACGAAACCACCTCAAAGTTATCCTTTTTGATCGATCTATTCAAGAGTCCGTAGTAAAATAACAGGAAGCTATTCTTTCCATTCAATCTATCATAGAGTTCATACTAGAATAACACCTTAAGACAAAAATCAACCAAAACCCTAATGTCACCTAGATACCCCAATGTCACCTCAAGTATCCATGGGTATGATTATACGATATGCATCACACAATCTCAGATTCATCTATTCAACCAACACAAAGAACTTCCAAGAGTGACCCAAAGTTTCTACTGGAGAGTCAGGACGAAAACGTGTGCCAACCCCTATGCAAAAGTTCATGAGGTCACGGAACTCGCAAGTTGATCACCAAAACATACATCAAGTGGATCACGTGATATCCCATTGTCACCACAGATAAGCACATGCAAGACATACATCAAGTGTTCTCAAATCCTTAAAGACTCAATCTGATAAGATAAATTCAAAGGGAAAACTCAATCCTTTACAAGAGAGTAGAGGGGGAGAAACATCATAAGATCCAAATATAATAGCAAAGCTCGCGATGCATCAAAATCGTACCACCTCAAGAACGAGAGAGAGAGAGAGATCAAACTCATAGCTACTGGTACATACCCTTGGCCCCGAGGGTGGACTACTCCCTCCTCGTCATGGAGAGCGCCCGAAAGATGAATATGGCCACCGGAGAGGGATTCCCCCCTTCGACAGGGTGCCGTAACGGGTCTAGATTGGTTTTTGGTGGCTACAGAGGCTTCTGGCGACGGAACTCCCGAACTATTCTGATCCCCGGTGTTTTTAGGGTATATTGATATATATATAGGCGAAAGAAGTCGGTCAGGGGAGCCACGAGGGGCCCACGAGGGTGGGGGCGCACCCAGGGGGCAGGCGCGCCTCCTTGCCTCGTGGCCACCTCGAAGCTTCCCTGACGTCTACTCCAAGTCTCCTGGATTGCTTCCGTTCCAAAAATAACTTTCCTGAAGGTTTCATTCCGTTTGGACTCCATTTGATATTCCTTTTCTTCAAAACACTGAAATGGGCAAGGAAACAACAATTTGGGCTGGGCCTCCGGTTAATAGGTTAGTCCCAAAAATAATATAAAAGTGTATAATAAAGCCCATAAACATCCAAAACAGATAATATAATAGCATGGAACAATAAAAAATTATAGATACGTTGGAGACGTATCAGAGGGCACCACGCATCAACCAATGCCTCCCAACAGTCCATCTTATCCACACACCATCTCGGGGGCACCTAAGTTAGTCAAGAGAAATTTCAGGGCTACGCCTATGAATCAAATCAAGAAAACTAAGTTCAAGGCCTTAAGAATAGGTAATTACCTGCATGTACTTCTCCTTACTCAGAAACTTTTCGCGACACTTCGACTTGGCCCTCCTAATACCCTTCGAGGCGTAGTAGTCTCGAATGGCCTGAACCCAAGCCTCGTGCCGTAAGTTCTGAAGTAGGCGCTTGCACTCAGTTTTGACAACCATACACGCGGCCTCCTGCTCTCCCTCTGAAACCCTGTAGAAGGTCTGCAATCAAACAAGACAACACTGATTAGTACAATCACTAGGTAGTGTTGACTTTTAATTCTGTAAAGGAGAAATTACCCAAAACTAATGGAACACAATGTCAGCCACCGTCTCGCACAAGACACCAGTGACCGTCTCCTCCGGTGGGGCCGGGGCAACCGAGTACAGCTCCCAGCTCAGTGCTAGCTGTGGAACCTGACCCTCACCGGGCAACATGACCCACCCAGGGAAGTGTTGCCGGCAAAGCACACCAAGGACCTGGTTGGGCCTGCGGACACCACGAGGGTGTACCCAGCCCCTACTGTATTACAAGGCCAATGCATTAGATATTAATTTGAAGGAACATGAAGGCAAAAGGTTAAAAAATCGTAAATGCACTTACTTCAACCCGTTAGGCGCAATCAACCACCTCTGGTCGGGGGCCGTTGGCACGAGCGGGAGCTTTGTACAGCCACACTTGTAGACCTTCTTGCCCTTATCAACCAGATCGCCGTCGCTGTAGCTATCATCTAAAAATGTGTCCTTGCTACCATGAGTAGGGCCACTAGCCTCCGGAGTCTCGTGGGAATAATACTACGGGATCGGAGTCTTCTGGGACGAAGACCCCATGACTGGAGTCTTCTGGGACGAAGACTCCGGGACCGGACTCACGTGGGGTGAAGGATCGGCGACACGAGTCTTGTGGGGTGAAGGATCGGCGACCCGAGTCTGGTGGGGCAAAGGATCGGCGACCGAAGGCTCATGGACAGGAGTCCGAGATGGGTCCACGTTAGATGGAGCAGTCATGTGGTCGGGTGAATCAGCTGAGGGTGGCGGCGAGGAAGGCGTAGCCTCCTTCCTACCTCTCCCGCTGCCACGTCCATCTCTACCAGGCTTCTTCGTCCTCCCTCGACCTCTCCCAGCCGAAGAAGAAGCACCCGCCGCAGCTGTCTGCATACTGTCTAGTAGCGCTCTCCGAAGGGGCATGGCTGAAATAATGGAACCACCCCTCCCAGTAGCGCTCACAGGAGGCTCGGGGCGTTCTGGACCCTTCCCCACCATCATGTCAACACCTGCAATGACAAAAAGTAAACGAAATTAGTACAACATAAAAAATTTGGATACCTGACATGAACGTAATATATATATATATATATATAATTTAAGCGTATCATCATCATGAACATAATAAAAATACACCCGATCAACACAAATATATATGATGTTTTTGTATCATCATCATGTCCGGGGTCGATCGGGGTGTCAGGGTGTTGGGGTGTCGGGGTCGGGGTGTGCTGTCAGGGTGTCGGGGTGTGGTGTCAGGGTGTTGGGGGCTAGGGGGCGTCGGGGTGTCGATTGTCGGGGTCTCAGGGTGTCGGGGTGTCGGGGTCGGGGTCGGGGTGTCGGTGGTTGATGTCTACTACACAACCTTCTTCTTGTAGACGTTGTTGAGCCTCCAAGTGCAGAGGTTTGTAGGACAGTAGCAAATTTCCCTCAAGTGGATGACCTAAGGTTTACCAATCCATAGGAGGTGTAGGATGAAGATGGTCTCTCTCAAGCAACCCTGCAACCAAATAACAAAGAGTCTCTTGTGTCCCCAACACACCCAGTACAATGGTAAATTGTATAGGTGCACTAGTTCGGCGAAGAGATGGTGATACAAGTGGCATATGGATGGTAGATAAAGGTTTTTGTAATCTGAAAATATAAAAACAGCAAGGTAACTAATGATAAAAGTGAGCGTAAACGGTATTGCAATGCTAGGAAACAAGGCCTATGGTTTATACTTTCACTAGTGCAAGTCCTCTCAACAATAATAACATAATTGGATCACATAACTATCCCTCAACATGCAACAAAGAGTCACTCCAAAGTCACTAATAGCGGAGAACAAATGAAGAGTTATGGTAGGGTAACGAAACCACCTGAAAGTTATTCTTTCCAATCAATCCGTTGGGCTATTCCTATAAGTGTCACAAACAGACCTAGAGTTCGTACTAGAATAACACCTTAAGACACAAATCAACCAAAACCCTAAAGTCACCTAGATACTCCAATGTCACCTCAAGTATCCGTGGGTAAGATTATATGATATGCATCACACAATCTCAGATTCATCCATTCAACCAACACAAAGAACTTCAAAGAGTGCCCCAAAGTTCCTACCGGAGAGTCAAGACGAAAACGTGTGCCAACCCCTATGCATAGGTTCATGGGCGGAACCCGCAAGTTGATCACCAAAACATACATCAAGTGGATCAATAGAATACCCCATTGTCACCACAGGTATCCCACGCAAGACATACATCAAGTGTTCTCAAATCCTTAAAGACTCAATCCGATAAGATAACTTCAAAGGGAAAACTCAATCCATTACAAGAGAGTATAGGGGGAGAAACATCATAAGATCCAACTATAATAGCAAAGCTCGCGATACATCAAGATCGTACCACCTCAAGAACATGAGAGAGAGAGAGATCAAACACATAGCTACTGGTACATACCCTCAGCCCCGAGGGATAACTACTTCCTCCTTGTCATGGAGAGCACCGAGATGATGAAGATGGCCACCGGAGAGGGATTCCCCCTCCGGTAGGGTGCCGGAACGGGTCTAGATTGGCTTTCAGTGGCTACAGAGGCTTCTGGCGGCGGAACTTCCGATCTATTGTGCTCCTCGAAGTTTTTAGGGTATATGGATATATATATAGGAGGAAGAAATACGTCAGGGGGGCCACGAGGGGCCCACGAGGGTGGAGGCCGTGCCCAGGGGGGTGGGCGCGCCCCCCTGCCTCGTGCCTTCCTCGTTGCTTCCCTTACGAACACCCCAAGTCTTCTCAGTTGCTTCTGGTCCAAAAATAAGTTCCGAGAAGTTTCAGGTCAATTGGACTCCGTTTGATTTTCCTTTTCTGCGATACTCTAAAACAAGGAAAAAACAGAAACTGGCACTGGGCTCTAGGTTAATAGGTTAGTCCCAAAAATCATATAAAATAGCATATAAATGCATATAAAACATCCAAGGTTGATAATATAATAGCATGGAACAATCAAAAATTATAGATACGTTGGAGACGTATCAGCATCCCCAAGCTTAATTCCTGCTCATCCTCGAGTAGGTAAACGATAAAAAACAGAATTTTTGATGTGGAATGCTACCTAACATATTTATCCATGTAATTTTCTTTATTGTGGCAAGCATATTCAGATCCATAAGATTCAAGACAAAAGTTTAATATTGACATAAAAATAATAATACTTCAAGCATAATAACAAAGTAATCATGTCTTCTCAAAATAACATGGCCAAAGAAAGTTATCAATACAAAATCATATAGTCTGGCTAAGCTCCATCTTCACCACACAAAATATTTAAATCATGCACAACCCCGATGACAAGCCAAGCAATTGTTTCATACTTTTGGTGTTCTCAAACTTTTTCAATCTTCACGCAATACATGAGCTTGAGCCATGGACATAGCACTATAGGTGGAATAGAATGGTGGTTATGGAGAACACAAAAAGGAGAAGATAGTCTCACATCACCTAGGCATATCAACGGGCTATGGAGATGCCCATGAATAGATATCAATGTGAGTGAGTAGGGATTGCCATGCAACGGATGCACTAGAGCTATAAGTGTATGACAGCTCAAAAAGAAACTAAGTGGGGTGCATCCAACTCGCTTGCTCACGAAGACCTAGGGCATTTTGAGGAAGCCCATCATTGGAATATACAAGCCAAGTTCTATAATGAAAGATTCCCACTAGTATATGGAAGTGACAACATAGGAGACTCTCTACCATGAATATCATGGTGCTACTTTGAAGCACAAGTGTGGTAAAAGGATAGTAGCATTGTCCCTTGTCTCTTTTTCTCTCATTTTTTATTTGGGCCTTTTCTCTTTTTTTATGGCCTATTTTTTATTTGGGCTTCTTTGGCCTCTTTTATTTATTTATTTTTTTTGTCCGGAGTCTCATCCCGACTTATGGGGGAATCATAGTCTCCATCATCCATTCCTCACTGGGACAATGCTCTAATAATGATGATCATCACACTTTTATTTACTTACAACTCAAGAATTACAACTCAATACTTAGAACAAGATATGACTCTATATGAATGCATTCGGCGGTGTACCGGGATGTGCAATGACTCATGAGTTACATGTATGAAAGAATTATGAACGGTGGCTTTGCCACAAATACGATATCAACTACATGATCATGCATAGCAATATGACAATGATGAAGCGTGTCAGAACGGTGGAAAGTTGCATGGCAATATATCTTGGAATGGATATGGAAATGCCATAATAGGTAGGTATGGTGGCTGTTTTGAGGAAGGTATATGGTGGGTTTAAGGTACCGGCGAAAGTTGTGCGGTACTAGAGAGGCTAGCAATGGTGGAAGGGTGAGAGTGCGTATAATCCATGGACTCAACATTAGTCATAAAGAACTCACATACTTATTGCAAAAACCTATTAGTTATAGAAACAAAGTACTACGCGCATGCTCCTAGGGGGATAGATTGGTAGGAAAAGACCATCGCTCGTCCCCGACCGCCACTCATAAGGAAGACAATCAATAAATAAATCATGCTCCGACTTCGTCACAAAACGGTTCACCATACGTGCATGCTACGGGAATCACAAACTTCAACACAAGTATTTCTAAAATTCACAACTACTCAACTAGCATGACTCTAATATCACCATCTCCATATCTCAAAACAATTATCAAGTATCAAACTTGTCATAGTATTCAATGCACTTTATATGATAGTTTTTATTATATCCCTCTTGGATGCCCATCATATTAGGAATAAATTCATAACCAAAGAAAACTACCATGTTGTTTAGGACTCTCAAAATAATATAAGTGATGCATGATAGTTCATCTATTTCTATAAAATAAAACCACCACCGTGCTCTAAAAGGATATAAGTGAAGCACTAGAGCAAATGATAAACTACTCTGAAAGATATAAGTGAAGATCAATGAGTAGTCGAATAATTATGCAACTATGTGAAGACTCTCTAACATTTAATAATTTCAGATCTTGGTATTTTATTCAAACATCAAGAAAAACTAAAAAAATAAAATGACGCTCCAAGCAAAACACATATCATGTGGTAAATAAAAATATAGCTCCAAGTAAAGTTACCGATGGACGAAGACGAAAGAGGGTTTGCCTTCCGGGGCATCCCCAAGCTTAGGATCTTGGTTATCCTTGAATATTACCTTTATGTTCCTTGGGCATCCCCAAGCTTAGGCTCTTGCCACTCCTTATTCCATAGTCCATTGAATCTTTACCCAAAACTTGAAAACTTCACAGCACAAAACTTAACAGAAAACTCGTAAGCTCCGTTAGCGAAAGAAAACAAAACACCACTTAAAGGTACTGTAATGAACTCATTATTTATTTATATTGGTGTTAAACCTACTGTATTCCAACTTCTCTATGGGTTATAAACTCTTTTACTAGCCATAGATTCATTAAAATAAGCAAACAACACAGGAAAAACAGAATCTGTCAAAAACAGAACAGTCTGTAGTAATCTGGATCGAACGTATACTTATGGAACTCATAAAATTCTCAAATAAATTTCTGGACGTGAGGAATTTATCTATTAATCATCTTCAAAAAGAATTACCTAACCATCACTTTCCAAATAAAAATGGCAGCAGTTCTCGTGAGCGCTAAAGTTTCTGTTTTTTAAAAGCAAGATCAAAAAGAATTTCCCCAAGTCTTCCCAACGGTTCTACTTGGCACAAACACTAATTAAAACATAAAAACTAAATCATAACAGAGTATAGATAAATTATTTATTACTAAAAAGGATCAAAAAGCAAGGGACAAAAATAAAATTGGGTTGTCTCCCAACAAGCGCTATCGTTTAACGCCCCTAGCTAGGCATGATGATTTCAATGATGCTCACATAAAGGATAAGAATTGAAACATAAAGAGAGCATCATGAAGAATATGACTAACACATTTAAGTCTAACCCACTTCCTATGCATAGGGATTTTGTTACCAAACAACTTATGGGAACAATAATCAACTAGCATAGGAAGGCAAAACAAGCATAACTTTGAAACTTTAAGCACATAGAGAGGAAACTTGATATTATTGCAATTCCTACAATCATATATTCCTCCCTCATAATAATTTTCAGTAGCATCATGAATGAATTCAACAATATAACCAGCACCTAAAGCATTCTTTTCATGATCTACAAGCATAGAAAATTTACTACTCTCCACATAAGCAAGATTCTTTTCCTTCAAAATAGTGGGAGTATCATAAGAGACTCGAATACTATAAATTGTTTCCACATTAAAAGAGTAATGTTCAGAAAAAGGGTAATCATAATCATGACAAGTTTTATAAATATAATCATCACTACTTTTTATAGCATATGTATCATCACAATAATTATCATAAGTAGCAACTTTGTTCTCATCATAATCAATTGAAACCTCTTCCAAGATAGTGGAATCATTACTAAATAAAGTCATGACCTCTCCAAATACACTTTCATCAATGTGTAGGTGGCATGCTATCATCATTATGAATTTGCTTATCAAAACTTGGGAGACTAAAAATATCATCTTCATTAAACGTAGCATCCCCAAGCTTGGGACAAACATTAATTGCAGCAAATATATTCTCAAAAGCATCATCTTCTTCAAACATAGCATCCCCAAGCTTGGGCCTTTTCATATCATAAGCATAATCACTCTCATCATCAATAGTATGGATAGCACCAATAGTATAGCAATTATCATATTCTTCCAAGCAAGTGCCAAAAAGATTTTCAAGATCATAAGAATTATCATTATCTTCCCAATCATAATCACCATAACAAGCAATAGGCATAACGAGATCATCATCAAGTGCATCATCTTCCACAATTATATTTTCATGAGGCGCAACAGTAATAGGAGCATCATTATTTGGGAGAGATATCTTTTAAACTCTCTTCCTTTTTCTTTTCTTCTTCTTCACCACATCATGTGTGGGTTCAATCCTCTTTTTGGAGCTCCTTATTAATGAGATTGGTTGAATAGAAGGCTCCTCCTCGTTACCTGATTCATCATAAGAAATAATAGGAGGATATTGGGAAGTCTCTTCCCTTTCATTAGTACTAGATGACCAGTTGCGCCAATGGCGCAAAGGCCAAGAGTAAGCCATGTATTGAAAGAGTGTACATTAATATTATTCGGGCACATATTGAAACATATGAGAAAAATTTCTACTTACTATAAGTACAAGCGATGCAACACATATTAGTATTAACAGAACCGTTAATTAGTCAGCCACAAATCCACACCCAGAAGCACATTGCACAGGGTTGAAACTTTTAAGCCTCACATTCCCAAGCAATCTTAAGGAGGGCCAACAGAAATGAAATCACTGATGCAAAGTATCAACAGTTAGTAATATTTATACACACAACATCTTTATTGTAGTAAATCAGCACCAAAGATAGCCATAGCCGATCAGACAAACAAAAATTCTGCATCCCACTGAACAACACTATTATGCAAGAGCTTGAAGCTTTGGAGCCAAGGCTATGAACCTTAAAATCTAACAGAACATCTTACCATGCAAACACGGTAAAATGGGAAAGAAAGATTCTAAATGTGACGCACCAAAAGCGGAAGAAAATGTTGAACGGCCTGGGCGTGCGGAGTTGTGCCGGTGACCTGGTGACGCCGAGCAACGCGTGTATGTGGACCAGCCTGATGACGGTGGCGGCGGCGCCCTCCTCGTCGACCTTCAGCAGCTCGCCAGAGTCTGCAATGCTCATACTTTGCATCGAGTAAACCCATCTCACTAAGAACGGGAATGAGCATCGCCTTTGGCATGATCTTGATAGCATCCGCTTCCTACAATAGAACATGCAAAGAGAACATAATGAGGAATATCGCCTTTGGCATGAACATGGTCTTGATAGTATTTTTTCAGCGTCAGCAGAAATGATTAGGAATATCACCTGCATTGCAGAAGAATTAACAAAGCGAATGCAAGTTCATATATCTAAAAAAGACCAGTAGGTTATGGAGACTCGAAAATAACATTTCTCTATATGTGTGATTTGTGACAGTGTTATAATTGTTTCTTCATGAAACACATTTTAGAACTTCAAAAACTTATGTTCCTTCTTTCACAATAAACTCAAAAATAACATTTCTCTATATGTGTTGGTTCGCTTGTCATGATTGTCGTCTCATTCAGCTAGCTGACTACTCATTCCTTTCGTAAGAGCAAATTAATTGTACACCCTTTGGTTCAAGTATAAACAGAATAGTAGTCTGTTTTTTATTGTTAATACATATGCAAACCCATGGAAGCATAACTGGACACATAATAAAAGGCTATAAGGTTGAAAGTAACCCATAATTTGATTAATATACAGAGACTGGAAACTGAATTATTCTGAATAACAGAACATCTGCAAGTAAGAACTGAAGATCTCAATCAGTTTTGGGTTCCAAGCACACAGAATTAAATATGTAAGATCTGGTGAAAGGAAACCGACCATCATGAAGAAATGCATCAGGTATATCAGTAGTCCATGAATGTAATGTGTATCAGGTCCTATCTTTTTTTGAAGTAACGCTGGTTCCTAAACGATCTGGACACTGTATCTGAGATATATTAAATTATATGAGTACAATTTATCTGATTCCTAAGCATGTATCAACAGGGCGATGAATAGAGAAAGTGATTTAAGAAACAGAGTTACCTGTCTGCTGAATAGTGAGCATTTGACCGACAGGCAAACAACGCAAACATTGAGGAGGTTAACAGGGGCACCAAGAGTTGTTCGCAGCCTCGCTGATGGAGGCGACTTATTTCTTCAGATTTATTTCATACGCCTCCTCAATCATCATGGTACATACATCTATTAGAATAAATTTGAAACAAGATTGTAGCATGATCAGAACTTGGACACCAAGGAGATGCAAGCATACAGAAAAAAAAGATCAAGGAGGACTGAATCTCAATCAGAGCATGATCAGAACTTGGACAACCGATTTCTTTGTTTTGAAAGCAAACATATAATAGATGAACTATGAGAAGTAAACAGAACTCTTTTGCATCAGATTGTAGTTAAACAAAATGATTATAGATGATTTCCTATTACACCCAACTAATAAAATGAAAAAGGAGGGGTCTACAGGAAAGGGAAATTTAATGTGTCAACAGAAACTCAAACTAAAGGCCGCACGCAAGATGAACCATACCTCTGAAAATTCTTCAACCACACCAGGCAAGAAGCAGCCCACCAAACAATGAAGGCGTGCATCACACCAGCGACAATTATTCATTGGAACACTAAGCGGCTTCCAAGAAGATATATTAAAGTGTCTATCATGTAGCCCAACCAATTGCCTGCAGAGTTTGACTCTATAAGTATCCAAGAACAATATCAATAAATCTCAAGAAATTTTGTCAAGGATATAACCAGGTAGGATTGTTCTCATAGATAATCCAAGCTGCCAAACTATGAGTTGAAGATGCAAATTTCAGTTTCCCTAAATGACCGAGATGGATCTGTAGCGCCAACATCAAAGAAGAGGTACAACTAACCATATAGATTTGAGAATACAGAACTTCTCCAGGATAAATGGGAGCTAACTATCTAGCACCAAGCCTGAACCAACGTGACGCTTATCAGGTTTCTTGATCGTCTAATTTAAGGGAGCAAAAAAAGAACAAATTATACGTGAAAACTCTATTAATGTCTTAAGGTAAATGCTTCTTCATGTATCATATATGGCAGCTTGATAGAAAAAGTAAGAAAACAATAGAGCAAATTAAAATATAATTATGTTTATCAAAAAGTCATAAGATAATCGAGGAACTATAACTAATGTCAAGTATTAACAGGCAATAACAGCCTTATTATATTGGAAAGAAGAAAAGTGTGAGACCGTGAGTTGTTTTATTTAACTACATAAGGAAAGCTACAGGTAGGCCTGGCATTCTTGTAGGTGCCACTAATTGTGAGGATACATGTGTAGAGTCACACAATTGAAACAATGAAAGAACAGAAAACTGGCCAAAGACACCCTTTCCAGAATGCAACACATGAGGAAAATATTGTCCAGGAAACAAATATGATTACTACAACATCACCTCATTCAAAACAATTAGGATGAGTTCTGGAAGACCAATTTCCACGAACCTAGCTACCTGTATTTCATCATGCATGTATGTTTTATTCACTCTTCCAAGAATATAGAAGCAAGGCAAATAAGCCGGCGATGGAGCAAAACTGAAAGCCAAGTTCATAAATACCGAATCCAACTCCGATCAGTACCCGCAAAACAATAGATACTCTAGCTTCAACAAACAATTATAGCAACATAGAGCAGTAATATCCATAAACAAGATAGCAAGCAGGAAACATAACATAAAACAGAGACGTAACTCCCCTTTGTATTCTGATGTATATGCTTGTTTAGGACCATATATCTTCCGAAATTTGTACCTTATCAGCTGTTGATTTGGTTACCGCAGTTCGGTCTTTTCCCTCATGTGAGTTCTGCGCCATCCTTACATGATTCAGCACCAGCGACCTAGAAACGATCTGCAGAAAAACAAAATGAAAGTGAAATCAAATGGAATCATGTGTAGGTAGTACCGAAGTATGGTGTATGCCACTCCAATGGCATTTTGCCTGTACCCCATGCAATATCAAGTGAGGCATGAGCAATAAAGAGATTAGATACCAACATTACGTATTAATCCCAAATCATGAATCAATACCAGAGGACCAAATAATGTCACCATCTCTGTACTAACAACCAACATTTTAGCATGGCATTTATTTACAAAGTAATGCTATGGTAGTCTAATTTCCCAAGGGCAAGTGTCCAATATACTTTCAGAATGTGCAGTTCAGATCATGCAGTTAGAAATAAACTTTATGGTAGTAACTCTACAGGACCTGCTATTCAGTTATCTTTTCTAGTAACAATTTTGAAAATGGCACAATGGGTAGCTCCTGTTATTTAAGCTCACACTATTTAAACCGAGAATTGCTCGCATGTCATGATTATTTTGTCCTAATCATAGTCCTATATAACAATTGACCGACTCTAGCTTTTAAATTAGAAAAGGGAGAACAACTTACCATGCTCTTTGATTTCTTCTTGGACCCATGTTTCCTATCACCAGTCCCCTCCCTGCAGCACAAATCCTCGCTGATCTCTGCAAATCTTCAAAAGTAAGCATCAAAATAACCAACATGTACCTACAGGATAGAAAAACAATTTTAATACAAGCTATCTATTTGATGGAAGGAACTTCATTTTATAACGGAATTCACTCCATCAGGCAAACTGTGATGTTTTGGCATCCATGGTCAAAGCATTAACATAAAATTCAAATAAATTAACTTTTGTGCAGTAAATGCACGCACTGTCTGGAGAAAATATCATGTAAGAGAATTAGAGAAATTTAGATGAGTCAATCATTCTGGACTGCTTGGGTTGTGCCTACATCCAGTGATGTGGTAACCCAATTCTCCGAGGAGAACTAATTCTGCCTCATCCTTGTCACTGCACCCCATACAAAAATTATAAAATTCGCAAACAAGAGACGTACTTGATAATCAATCTTAACGAAAACAGATGTTCTATCTGTCCTCAAACAAATTATAAGCATTTAATAAAATTATTTGCCTCAACAATTAAAAAATGGATCAGTACAAATATTTAAAGGAATAGATTAAACTGAACTTGCAGAGAGTATGTGTGTTCATTGGACATGCAATGAATTTAGAACAAGAAAACCAAACTGAATTCAGACCACAGAACATGACAAACCAACACACACACACACACATGGACAGAGGGTAGGGTAAGTATAACCTCATCGCGGGGAAGAAAAATCCGGGGATACCAAAATCGTTCAGGAATTTTTCCTGTGGACCTAGAAGCAAAGAAAAATCATAACTCTTAGCAGGTATTGGATGGGGGGAGAAGACGAGCCTCTGTACAGGCAAATGAGCTTCCTCTGATTCGATCCAGTACAACACCGTCGTTAGTGAGGTTAAAAAAGGCATGAGTAGAACAACACACACCTGTTTATTGCGAGTCCATAAGGCGAGCAAGATTTTCTCTTCCTCCTGCTTGTCTCCTTCCTCATCCTCCCTGTCTCCTCCCACTCCTGCTGGCCAAGACAACAAATCCAAGCATCAAAGTTGGAAACCAAAAGGAAAGCAGACAGCAGGGAGATGCCAGCATGAGAACCAAATCGAACAAGAATATCTCCTTCTCCTCCTGCTAGTCTCCTTCCTCCTCATCCGTGGCCCCTTCTGCTCCTCCTGCTGGACAAAATAACAAATCAAAGCATCGAAGTTAGAAACTGAAAAAGAGAAACGGTAGGGAACACACCACCAAATCCTGGCAACAACGGTGGAGTTGACTCGCGGCAGCGGCGGGGCACCCTCGATCCAATCCGCGAGCGACGCATCCTCACCTCCTCCCTGCAGCTCCCATGACGGCACAGTCGGGCTGGGAAGCCTTCCTGACCATCCCTGCCGTCGGGCGACCTGCGCGTGAGCGATGGGAAGGCGAGGAGGAGGAAGAGGCGAGGCGGTGGAGGAGTAGCAGTCGGCGGCGGGGCTCCTAGGGCGCAGGAGGAGGAGGTGGGAGGGAGTGGCGGCGGACGAAGGAGGGAGGAGCGAGGGGCGCGGACGAGGGAGGGAGGAGCGAGGGGCGCGGGGCTGTGGATTGGGGCTAGGGTTAGGGAGCGGCGGCGGGTGAGGACGAGGGAGGGAGGGACGAGCGAGGGGCTCGGGGCTGTGGATTGGGGTGCCGTTTTCTACCTCGCGTGCTACGGTGTTTTTTTTCCTTCGCGTGGTGCGCTGCACCCCCACGCGCGGCGCGGTGCGGTGGTCTTTTTTCTCTCCCGTGGTACCGTGCGCTCAAGGCCTTCGTTGTGACTACCTACCCCTTCATCCTTTATAAGTTAGATTCTCTTCATCCTCTATTTGTTTTCTTTTCTTTATGTAATTGGCAATATAAGGATTTTCAATGCAATTCACTGCACAATACATACAAATTTCTTCTAGATCAAAATTAAGAAGTTTATCACGGGCAAATACTGGAAGATAGTTAGTTATACGTTTCATTTCTTCATAACCCATAAGCAAACTAAGTTCATTATGATGTGCAAGAGAAATCAAGTCATCGCAATTTTTGGAAACGATTAGACCATGAAACATTTTGCATCGGATGGTTAAATGACCACGTTCATTGCAAAGTTCACAAGTACGGCCAAGAAAATTTAAATCTTTAGCACAAACATCTAGCCTTTCTTGAAACAATTTAGTTTCTAAATGCTTATGCCTCTTGCAATATCTATCTTCCCTATTTGGTGTGTACTTGCAAACCCAATGCACTCCACAAAAAATGATATGTTTATAGGAGACATTTTCATCATAACTAGTGCAATCATCATTAGTACTATGGATATTTAAGGAGTTCATACTAACAACATTGCAATCATGCTCATCATTCAAAGATTTAGAGCCAAACATTTTAATGCATTCTTCTTCTAACACTTCGGCACAATTTTCCTTTCCATCATACTCACGAAAGATATAAAAAAGATGAAGCGTATGAGGCAAACTTAATTCCATTTTTTGTAATTTTCTTTTATAAACTAAACTAGTGATAAAACAAGAAACTAAAAGACTCGATTGCAAGATCTAAAGATATACCTTCAAGCACTCACCTCCCTAGCAACGGCGCCAGAAAAGAGCTTGATGTCTACTACACAACCTTCTTCTTGTAGACGTTGTTGGGCCTCCAAGTACAGAGGTTTGTAGGACAGTAGCAAATTTCCCTCAAGTGGATGACCTAAGGTTTATCCATTCGTAGGAGGCATAGGATGAAGATGGTCTCTCCCAAGCAACCCTGCAACCAAATAACAAAGAGTCTCTTGTGTCCCCAACACACCCAATACAATGGTAAATTGTATAGGTGCACTAGTTTGGCGAAGAGATGGTGATACAAGTGGAATATGGATGGTAGATAAAGGTTTTTGTAATCTGAAAATATAAAAACAGCAAGGTAACTAATGATAAAGTGAGCGTAAACGGTATTGCAATGCTAGGAAACAAGGCCTAGGGTTCATACTTACACTAGTGCAAGTCCTCTCAACAATAATAACATAATTGGATCACATAATTATCCCTCAACATGCAACAAAGAGTCACTCCAAACTCACTAATAGAGGAGAACAAACGAACAGATTATGGTAGGGTACGAAACCACCTCAAAGTTATTCTTTCCAATCAATCCGTTGGGATATTCCTATAGGTCTCACAAACAGCCCTAGAGTTCGTACTAGAATAACACCTTAAGACACAAATCAACCAAAACCCTAAAGTCACCTAGATACTCCAATGTCACCTCAAGTATCCGTGGGTAAGATTATACAATATGCATCAAACAATCTCAGATTCATCCATTCAACCAACACAAAGAACTTCAAAGAGTGCCCCAAAGTTCCTACCGGAGAGTCAAGACGAAAACGTGTGCCAACCCCTATGCATAGGTTCATGGGCGGAACCCGCAAGTTGATCACCAAAACATACATCAAGTGGATCAATAGAATACCCCATTGTCACCACAGGTATCCCACGCAAGACATACATCAAGTGTTCTCAAATCCTTAAAGACTCAATCCGATAAGATAACTTCAAAGGGAAAACTCAATCCAACTATAATAGCAAAGCTCGTGATACATCAAGATTGTACCAACTCAAGAGCATGAGAGAGAGAGAGATCAAACACATAGCTACTGGTACATACCCTCAGCCCCGAGGGAGAACTACTCCCTCTTCGTCATGGAGAGCACCGGGATGATGAAGATGGCCAACGGAGAGGGATACCCCTCCGGCAGGGTGCCAGAACGGGTCTAGATTGGCTTTCAGTGGCTATGGAGGCTTCTGGCGGCGGAACTCCCGATCTATTGTGCTCCTCGAAGTTTTTAGGGTATATGGATATATATAGGAGGAAGAAATACGTCAGGGGGCCAAGAGGAGCCCACGAGGGTGCAGGGTGCGCCCAGGGGGTGGGCGCGCCCCCTACCTCGTGCCTTCCTCGTTGCTTCCCTTACATACACCCCAAGTCTTCTGGGTTGCTTCTGGTCTAAAAATAAGTTCCATGAAGTTTCAGGTCAATTGGACTCCGTTTGATTTTACTTCTCTTCGATACTCTAAAACAAGGAAAAAACAGAAACTGGCATTGGGCTCTAGGTTAATAGGTTAGTCCCAAAAATCATATAAAATAGCATATAAATGCATATAAACATCCAAGGTTGATAATATAATAGCATGGAACAATAAAAAATTATAGATACGTTGGAGACGTATCAGTCATATGATCAGTACATCCACTATCAAGGACCCATTCCTTTCCTCCAGCCATGTAGCAGCGAAGAATAGCCATCAGACCAAAGTGTCTCATCGCATCATCAAGATCATGGTCACTATCATCATCCTCATCATAGTATCTGATACGTCCATTTTGCATCATGCTTTTATATCGATATTTATTGCATTATGGGCAGTTATTTCACATTATGTCACAATACTTATGGCTATTCTCTCTTATTTTACAAGGTTTACATAAGGAGGGAGAATGTCGGCAGCTGGAATTCTGGGCTGGAAAAGGAGCAAATATTAGAGACCTATTCTGCACAACTCCAAAAGTCCTGAAACTCCACGGAATACCTTATAATAAATAATGAAAAATCCTCGCCAAAGATGAAGACCAGGGGGCCCACACCCTGTCCATGAGGGTGGGGGGCGCGCGGCGCGCCCCCTACCTCGTGGGCCCCCTGGTGGCTCTTCGATGACCATCTTCTGCTATATGAAGTCTTTCGTCGAGAAAAAAATAGGAAGCAACCTTTCGGGACGAAACTCCGCTACCATGAGGCGGAACCTTGGCGGATCCAATCTAGAGCTCCGGCAGAGCTGTTCTGCCGGGGCAAACTTCCCTCCCGAAGGGGGAAATCATCGCCATCGTCATCACCAACGCTCCTCTCATCGGGAGAGGGCAATCTCCATCAACATCTTCATCAGCACCATCTCATCTCAAAACCCTAGTTCATCTCTTGTATCCAATTCTTGTCTCCAAGTCCGGGATTGGTGCTAGTAGGTTGCTAGTAGTGTTAATTACTCCTTGTAGTTGATGCTAGTTGGTTTAATTGGTGGAAGATCATATGTTCAGATTCTATATACATATTAATATCCCTCTGATTATGAACATGTTAATGCTTTGTGAGTAGTTACGTTTGTTCCTGAGGACAAGGGAGAAGTCTTGCTATTAGTAGTCATGTGAATTTGGTATTCGTTCGATATTTTGATGAGATGTATGTTGTCTAGCCTCTAGTGGTGTTATGTGAATGTCGACTACATAACACTTCACCATTATTTGGGCCTAGAGGAAGGCTTTGGGAAGTAATAAGTAGATGATGGGTTGCTAGAGTGACATAAGCTTAAACCCTAGTTTATGCGTTGCTTCGTAAGGGGCTGATTTGGATCCATATGTTTCATGCTATGGTTAGGTTTACCTTAATACTTTTGTTGTAGTTGCAGATGCTTGCAATAGAGGTTAATCATAAGTGGGATGCTTGTTCAAGTAAGAACATCACCCAAGCACCGGTCCACCCACATGTCAAATTATCAAAGTATCGAACGCGAATCATATGAACGTGATGAAAACTAGCTTGACAATATTCCCATGTGTCCTCGGGAGCGCTTTTCCTTATATAAGAGTTTGTCCAGGCTTGTCCTTTGCTACAAAAAGGATTGGGCCACCTTGCTGCACTTTATTTACTTTTGTCACTTGTTGCTCGTTACAAATTATCTTATCACAGAACTATCTGTTACCACTTATTTCAGTACTTGCAGAGAATACCTTGCTGAAAACTGCTTATCATTTCCTTCTGCTCCTCGTTGGGTTCGACACTCTTACTTATCGAAAGGACTACGATAGATCCCCTATACTTGTGGGTCATCAAGACTCTTTTCTGGCGCCGTTGTCAGGGAGTGAAGCGCCTTTGGTAGGTGGAATTTGGTAAGGAAAAATTTATATAATATGCTGAAATTTACTGTCACTTGTTACTATGGAAAGTAATCCTCTGAGGGGCTTGTTCGGGGTATCTTCACCCCGACCAGTAGAGCAAAGAGTTGCTCCTCAACCTACTGAACCTATTGAAAATGAAATTCCTTATGAGTATCCTTCGGGTATGATAGAAAAACTGCTAGCTAATCCTTTTACAGGAGATGGAACAAAGCATCCTGATGAACACCTAATATATGTCGATGAAGTTTGTGGATTATTTAAGCTTGCAGGTATACCCGATGATGTTGCGAAGAAGAAGGTCTTCCCTTTATCTTTGAAGGGAGACGCATTGACATGGTATAGGCTATGTGATGACACGAGATCATGGAACTATAGAAGATTGAAATTGGAATTTCATCAAAAGTATTACCCTATGCATCTTGTTCATCGTGACCGCAATTATATATATAATTTTTGGCCTCGCGGAGGAGAAAGCATCGCTCAAGCTTGGGGGAGGCTTAAATCAATGTTATATTCATGCCCCAATCATGAGCTCCCAAGAGAAACAATTCATCAAAAAAATTATGCTCGGCTTTCTGAAAATAATCGCACCATGCTCGATACTTCTTGTGCTGGCTCTTTTATGATGAAGACTATTGGATTTAGATGGGATTTATTGGATAGAATTAAATGCAACTCTGAAGATTGGGATCTCGACAAAGGTAAGGAGTCAGGTATGACACCTAAGTTTGATTGTGTTAAATCTTTTATGGATACCGATATTTTCCGTAAGTTTAGCACTAAATATGGACTTGATTCTGAGATAGTAGCTTCTTTCTGTGAATTTTTTGCTACTTATGTTGATCTACCTAAGGAGAAGGGGTTTAAATATCATCCTCCCATAGAAGTAAAAGTAGCTGCACCAATTAAAGTTGAAGAAAATATTGTCACTTATAATGATCCTATTGTTCCTACTTGTTATGTTGAGAAACCACCTTTCCCTGTTAGGATAAAGGATCATGCTAAAGCTTCAACTATGGTTCGTAAAAGCAATATTAAAACATATACACCTCCTGAGCAAGTTAAAGTAGAACCTAATATTTCTATTGTTAAAGATCTCTTGTCTGATAATATTGATGGGCATGTTATTCAGTTCTGCGGTGAAACTGCTAGAATTGCTAAACCTTGCGCTAAAGATAAAAATAGACCTGTGGTAGGCGTGCCTGTTATTTCTGTTAAAATAGGAGAACATTGTTACCATGGCTTATGTGATATGGGTGCTAGTGCTAGTGCAATACCTATTGACTTATACAAAGAAATTATGCATGACATTGCACCTGTTGAGTTAGAAGAAATTGATGTCACTATTAAACTTGCTAATAGAGATACTATTTCACCAATGGGAATTGTTAGAGATGTTGAAGTCTTGTGTGGGAAAACTAAATATCCTGCTGATTTTCTTGTTCTTGGTTCCCCACAAGATAGTTGTTGTCCCATTATATTTGGTAGACCCTTCTTAAATACTGTTAATGCTACCATAGATTGCACAAGGGATGTTGTTACTGTCGGTTTAGATGATATGACTCATGAATTTAATTTCTCTAAATTTAGTAAACAACACCGTGAAGAATAATTGTCTAGTAAGGATGAAATTATTGGTCTTGTTTCTATTCCCGTACCTCCTAGTGATCCTTTAGAACAATATTTGCTAGACCATGAGAATGATATGTTTATGAATGAAAGAAGGGAAATAGATGAGGTATTCTTTAAACAGGAACCTATTTTGAAACACAATTTGCCTGTTGAGATCCTAGGGGATCCCCCTCCGCCTAAGGGTGATCCCGTGTTTGAGCTTAAACCGTTGCCTGATAATCTTAAATATGCTTATCTTGGTGAAAAGAAGACATATCCTGTTATTATTAGTGCTAACCTTTCAGAGCATGAAGAAGAAAGATTATTGAAAACTCTGAAGAAGCACCGTGCTACTATTGGATATACTCTTGATGATCTTAAGGGCATTAGTCCCACTCTATGTCAACATAAAATAAATTTGGAAGCAGATGCCAAACCAGTTTGTGATCCTCAACGACGTCTGAATCCTAAAATGAAAGAAGTGGTAAGAAAAGAAATACTAAAGCTTCTGGAGGCAGGTATAATTTACCTCGTTGCTGATAGTCAGTGGGTAAGTCATGTTCATTGTGTCCCTAAGAAGGGAGGTATTACTGTTGATCCTAATGATAAAGATGAATTGATTCCACAAAGAATTATTACAGGTTATAGGATGGTAATTTATTTCTGCGAATTAAATATGGCTACTAAGAAAGATCATTACCCCTTACCTTTTATCGATCAAATGCTAGAAAGATTATGCAAACATACACATTACTGCTTTCTAGATGGTTATTCTGGTTTCTCTCAAATACCTGTGTCGGCTAAAGATCAATCAAAGACTACTTTTACATGCCCTTTTGGTACTTTTGCTTATAGACGTATGCCTTTTGGTTTATGTAATGCACCTGCTACCTTTCAAAGATGCATGATGGCTATATTCTCTGACTTTTGTGAAAAGATTTGTGAGGTTTTCATGGACGACTTTTCCGTCTATGGATCTTCTTTTGATGATTGCTTGAGCAATCTTGATCGAGTTTTGCAGAGATGTGAAGAAACTAATCTTGTCTTGAATTGGGAAAAGTGCCACTTTATGGTTAATGAGGGTATTGTCTTGGGGCATAAAATTTCTGAAAGAGGTATTGAAGTTGATAAAGCCAAGGTTGATGCTATTGAAAAGATGCCATGTCCCAAGGACATCAAAGGTATAAGAAGTTTCCTTGGTCACGCCGGATTTTATAGGAGGTTCATTAAGGACTTCTCAAAAATTTCTCGGCCTCTGACTAATTTATTACAAAAAGATGTACCATTTGTATTTGATGATGACTGTGTAGAAGCATTTGAAATACTTGAGAAAGCATTAGTCTCTGCACCTATTGTTCAGCCACCTGATTGGAATTTACCAATGAAATTATGTGTGATGCTAGCGATTATGTTGTAGGTGCTGTTTTAGGGCAAAGAGTTGATAAGAAATTAAATGTTATCCATTATGCTAGTAAGACCCTAGAAAATGCTCAAAGAAATTATGCTACTACTGTAAAAGAACTTTTAGCGGTTGTATTTGCTTGTGATAAGTTTAGATCTTATATTGTTGATTCTAAAGTAACTATTCACACTGATCATGCTGCTATTAAATATCTTATGGAGAAGAAAGATGCTAAACCTAGACTTATTAGATGGGTTCTCTTGCTACAAGAATTTGATTTTCATATTGTTGATAGAAGAGGAGCTGAGAACCCCGTTGCAGACAACTTATCTAGGTTAGAGAATATTCTTGATGACCCACTACCTATTGATGATAGCTTTCCTGATGAAAAATTAAATGTCATAAGTACTTCTCGTAGTACTCCTTGGTATGCTGATTATGCTAATTACATTGTTGCTAAATTCATACCACCTAGCTTCACATACCAACAAAAGAAAAAAGTTCTTCTATGATTTGAGACATTACTTTTGGGATGACCCACATCTTTATAAAGAAGGAGTAGATGGTGTTATTAGACGTTGTGTACCTGAGCATGAACAGTAACAGATCCTACGCAAGTGCCACTCCGAAACTTATGGAGGACACCACGCGGGAGATAGAACTGCACATAAGGTATTGCAATCCGGTTATTATTGGCCTACTCTCTTCAAGGATGCCCGTAAGTTTGTCCTATCTTGTGATGAATGTCAAAGAATTGGTAATATTAGTGAAGGAAATATGCCCTAGAGGCAATAATAAAGTTATTATTTATTTCCTTATATATCATGATAAATGTTTATTACTCATGCTAGAATTGTATTAACCGGAAACATAATGCATGTGTGAATACATAGACAAACAGAGTGTCACTAGTATGCCTCTACTAGACTAGCTCGTTAATCAAAGATGGTTATGTTTCCTAACCATGAACAAAAGAGTTGTTATTTGATTAACGAGATCACATCATTAGTTGAATGATCTGATTGACATGACCCATTCCATTAGCTTAGCACCCGATCGTTTAGTATGTTGCTATTGCTTTCTTCATGACTTATACATGTTCCTATGACTATGAGATTATGCAACTCCCGTTTGCTGGAGGAACACTTTGGGTGCTACCAAACGTCACAACGTTACTGGGTGATTATAAAGGAGCATTACAGGTGTCTCCAAAGGTACATGTTGGGTTGGCGTATTTCGAGATTAGGATTTGTCACTCCGATTGTCGGAGAGGTATCTCTGGGCCCTCTCGGTAATGCACATCACATAAGCCTTGCAAGCATTGCAACCAATGAGTTAGTTGCGAGATGATGTATTACGGAACGAGTAAAGAGACTTGCCGGTAACGAGATTGAACTAGGTATTGGATACCGACGATCGAATCTCGGGCAAGTAACATACCGATGACAAAGGGAACAACGTATGTTGTTATGCGGTCTGACCGATAAAGATCTTCGTAGAATATGTAGGAGCCAATATGGGCATCTAGGTCCCGCTATTGGTTATTGACCGGAGACGTGTCTCGGTCATGTCTACATTGTTCTCAAACCGTAGGGTCCGCACGCTTAACGTTACGATGACAGTTATTATGAGTTTATGCATTTTGATGTATCGAAGATTGTTCGGAGTCCCGGATGTGATCATGGACATGACGAGGAGTCTCGAAATGGTCAAGACATAAAGATTGATATATTGGAAGCCTATATTTGGACATCGGAAGTGTTCCGGGTGAAATCGGGATTTTACCGGAGTACTGGGAGGTTACCGGAACCCCCCGGGAGCCATATGGGCCTTAATGGGCTTTAGTGGAAAGGAGAAAGGGGCAGCCCAAGGTGGTCGTGCGCCTCCCCCCTCCCCTAATCCTATTAGGACTAGGAGAGGTGGCCGCCCCCCCTCTCTCTCTTTCCCCCTCGGGGAATCCTAGTCCAACTAGGATTAGGGGGGAGTCCTACTCCCGGTAGGAGTAGGACTCCTCCTGAGCCCTCCTCCTGGCCGGCGGCCCCCTCCCCCTTGGCTCCTTTATATACGGAGGCAGGGGGCACCTCTAGATACACAAGTTGATCATTGAGATCGTTCCTTAGCCGTGTGCGGTGCCCCCTGCCACCATATTCCACCTCGATTATATTATAGCAGTGCTTAGGCGAAGCCCTGCGACGGTAGAACATCAAGATCGTCACCATGCCGTCGTGCTGACGGAACTCCTCCCCAACGCTTTGCTGGATCAGAGCCCGGGGATCGTCATCGAGCTGTACGTGTGCTAAGAACTCGGAGGTACCGGAGTAACGGTGCTTGGATCGGTCGGATCGGGAAGACATACGACTACTTCCTCTACGTTGTGTCAACGCTTCCGCAGTCGGTCTGCGTGGGTACATAGACTACACTCTCCCATCTCGTTGCTATGCATCACCATGATCTTGCGTGTGCGTAGGAATTTTTTTGAAATTACTGCGTTCCCAACAGTGGCATCCGAGCCTAGGTTTTATGGTTTGATGTTATTTGCACGAGTAGAACACAAGTGAGTTGTGGGCGATATAAGTCATACTGCCTACCAGCATGTCATACTTTGGTTCGGCGGTATTGTTGGACGAGACGACCCGGACCAACATTACGCGTACGCTTACGCGAGACCGGTTCCCCCGACGTGCTTTGCACATAGGTGGCTTGCGGGTGACTGTCTCTCCAACTTTAGTTGAACCGAGTGTGGCTACGCCCGGTCCTTGCGAAGGTTAAAACGGAGTCTATTTGACAAACTATCGTTGTGGTTTTGATGCGTAGGTGAGATTGTTTCTTGCTTAAGCCCGTAGCAGCCACGTAAAACTTGCAACAACAAAGTAGAGGACGTCTAACTTGTTTTTGCAGGGCATGTTGTGATGTGATATGGCCAAGACATGATGCTAAATTTTATTGTATGAGATGATCATGTTTTGTAACCGAGTTATCGGCAACTGGCAGGAGCCATATGGTTGTCGCTTTATTGTATGCAATGCAATCGCGATGTAATGCTTTACTTTATCACTAAACGGTAGCGATAGTCGTAGAAGCATAAGATTGGCGAGACGACAACGATGCTACGATGGAGATCAAGGTGTCGTGCCGGTGACGATGGTGATCATGACGGTGCTTCGGAGATGGAGATCACAGGCACAAGAAGATAATGACCATATCATATCACTTATATTGATTGCATGTGATGTTTATCCTTTATGCATCTTATCTTGCTTAGATTGATGGTAGCATTATAAGATGATCTCTCACTAAATTATCAAGAAGTGTTCTCCCCGAGTATGCACCGTTGCCAAAGTTCGTCGTGCCCAGACACCACGTGATGATCGGGTGTGATAAGCTCTACGTCCATCTACAACAGGTGCAAGCCAGTTTTGCACACGCAGAATACTCGGGTTATACTTGACGAGCCTAGCATATGCAGATATGGCCTCGGAACACTGAGACCGAAAGGTCGAGCGTGAATCATATAGTAGATATGATCAACATAATGATGTTCACCATTGAAGACTAATCCATTTCACGTGATGATCGGTTATGGTTTAGTTGATTTGGATCACGTGATCACTTAAGAAGATTAGAGGGATGTCTATCTAAGTGGGAGTTCTTAAGTAATATGATTAATTGAACTTAAATTTATCATGAACTTAGTCCCTGATAGTATCTTGCTTGTTTATGTTGATTGTAGATAGATGGCTCGTGCTATTGTTCCGTTGAATTTTAATGCGTTCCTTGAGAAAGCAAAGTTGAAAGATGATGGTAGCAATTACACGGACTGGGTCCGTAACTTGAGGATTATCCTCATTGCTGCACAGAAGAATTACGTCCTGGAAGCACCGCTGGGTGCCAGGCCTGCTGCTGGAGCAACACCAGATGTTATGAACGTCTGGCAGAGCAAAGCTGATGACTACTCGATAGTTCAGTGTGCCATGCTTTACGGCTTAGAATCGGGACTTCAACGACGTTTTGAACGTCATGGAGCATATGAGATGTTTCAGGAGTTGAAGTTAATATTTCAAGCAAATGCCCGAATTGAGAGATATGAAGTCTCCAATAAGTTCTACAGCTGCAAGATGGAGGAGAACAGTTCTGTCAGTGAGCATATACTCAAAATGTCTGGGTATAATAATCACTTGATTCAATTGGGAGTTAATCTTCCAGATGATTGCGTCATTGACAGAATTCTCCAATCACTGCCACCAAGCTACAAGAGCTTCGTGATGAACTATAATATGCAAGGGATGAACAAGACTATTCCCGAGCTCTTCGCAATGCTGAAAACTGCGGAGGTAGAAATCAAGAAGGAGCATCAAGTGTTGATGGTCAACAAGACCACTGGTTTCAAGAAAAAGGGCAAAGGAAAGAAGAAGGGGAACTTCAAGAAGAACGGCAAACAAGTTGCTGCTCAAGAGAAGAAACCCAAGTCTGGACCTAAGCCTGAGACCGAGTGCTTCTACTGCAAGCAGACTGGTCACTGGAAGCGGAACTGCCCCAAGTATTTGGCGGATAAGAAGGATGGCAAGGTGAACAAAGGTATATGTGATATACATGTTATTGATGTGTACCTTACTAGAGCTCGCAGTAGCACCTGGGTATTTGATATTGGTTCTATTGCTAATATTTGCAACTCGAAACAGGGACTACGGATTAAGCGAACACTAGCAAAGGACGAGGTGACGATGCGCGTGGGAAACGGTTCCAAAGTCGATGTGATCGCGGTCGGCACGCTACCTCTATATCTACCTTCGGGATTAGTATTAGACCTAAATAATTGTTATTTGGTGCCAGCGTTGAGCATGAACATTATATCTGGATCTTGTTTGATGCGAGACGGTTATTCATTTAAATCAGAGAATAATGGTTGTTCTATTTATATGAGTAATATCTTTTATGGTCATGCACCCTTGAAGAGTGGTCTATTCTTGTTGAATCTCGATAGTAGTAACATACATATTCATAATGTTGAAGCCAAAAGATGCAGAGTTGATAATGATGGTGCAACTTATTTGTGGCACTGCCGTTTGGGTCATATCGGTGTAAAGCGCATGAAGAAACTCCATACTGATGGACTTTTGGAACCACTTGATTATGAATCACTTGGTACTTGCGAACCGTGCCTCATGGGCAAGATGACTAAAACGCCGTTCTCCGGTACTATGGAGAGAGCAACAGATTTGTTGGAAATCATACATACAGATGTATGTGGTCCGATGAATATTGAGGCTCGTGGCGGATATCGTTATTTTCTCACCTTCACAGATGATTTAAGCAGATATGGGTATATCTACTTAATGAAACATAAGTCTGAAACATTTGAAAAGTTCAAAGAATTTCAGAGTGAAGTTGAAAATCATCATAACAAGAAAATAAAGTTTCTACGATCTGATCGTGGAGGAGAATATTTGAGTTACGAGTTTGGTGTACATTTGAAAAATTGTGGAATAGTTTCGCAACTCACGCCACCCGGAACACCACAGCGTAATGGTGTGTCCGAACATCGTAATCGTACTTTATTAGATATGGTGCGATCTATGATGTCTCTTACAGATTTACCGCTATTGTTTTGGGGTTATGCTTTAGAGACGGCCGCATTCACGTTAAATAGAGCACCATCAAAATCCGTTGAGACGACGCCTTATGAACTATGGTTTGGAAAGAAACCAAAGTTGTCATTTCTTAAAGTTTGGGGCTGCGATGCTTATGTGAAAAAGCTTCAACCTAATAAGCTCGAACCCAAATCGGAGAAATGTGTCTTCATAGGATACCCAAAGGAGACTGTTGGGTACACCTTCTATCACAGATCCGAAGGCAAGACATTCGTTGCTAAGAATGGATCCTTTCTAGAGAAGGAGTTTCTCTCGAAAGAAGTGAGTGGGAGGAAAGTAGAACTTGACGAGGTAACTGTACCTGCTCCCTTATTGGAAAGTAGTACGTCACAGAAAACTGTTTCAGTGACACCTACACCAGTTAGTGAGGAAGCTAATGATGATGATCATGAAACTTTAGATCAAGATACCACTGAACCTCGTAGATCAACCAGAGTAAGATCCGCACCAGAGTGGTACGGTAATCCTGTTCTGGAAGTCATGCTACTAGATCATGATGAACCTACGAACTATGAAGAAGCGATGGTGAGCCCAGATTCCGCAAATGGCTTGAAGCCATGAAATCTGAGATGGGATCCATGTATGAGAACAAAGTATGGACTTTGGTTGACTTGCCCGCTGATCGGCAAGCAATTGAGAATAAATGGATCTTCAAGAAGAAGACTGACACTGACGGTAATATTACTGTCTACAAAGCTCGACTTGTCGCAAAAGGTTTTCGGCAAGTTCAAGGGATTGACTACGACGAGACCTTCTCACCCGTAGCGATGCTTAAGTCTGTCCGAATCATGTTAGCAATTGCCGCATTTTATGATTATGAAATTTGGCAGATGGATGTCAAAACTGCATTCCTGAATGGATTTCTGGAAGAAGAGTTGTATATGATGCAACCAGAAGGTTTTGTCGATCCAAAGGGAGCTAACAAAGTGTGCAAGCTCCAGCGATCCATTTATGGACTGGTGCATGCCTCTCGGAGTTGGAATAAACGCTTTGATAGTGTGATCAAAGCATTTGGTTTTATACAGACTTTTGGAGAAGCCTGTATTTACAAGAAAGTGAGTGGGAGCTCTGTAGCATTTCTGATATTATATGTGGATGACATATTACTAATTGGAAATGATATAGAATTTCTAGATAGCATAAAGGGATACTTGAATAAGAGTTTTTCAATGAAAGACCTCGGTGAAGCTGCTTACATATTAGGCATTAAGATCTATAGAGATAGATCAAGACGCTTAATTGGACTTTCACAAAGCACATACCTTGACAAAGTTTTGAAGAAATTCAAAATGGATCAAGCAAAGAAAGGGTTCTTGCCTGTGTTACAAGGTGTGAAGTTGAGTAAGACTCAATGCTCGACCACTGCAGAAGATAGAGAGAATATGAAAGATGTTCCCTATGCTTCAGCCATAGGCTCTATCATGTATGCAATGCTGTGTACCAGACCTGATGTGTGCGTTGCTATAAGTTTAGCAGGGAGGTACCAAAGTAATCCAGGAGTGGATCACTGGACGGCGGTCAAGAACATCCTGATATACCTGAAAAGGACTAAGGATATGTTTCTCGTATATGGAGGTGACAAAGAGCTCATCGTAAATGGTTACGTTGATGCAAGCTTTGACACTGATCCGGACAATTCTAAATCGCAAACCGGATACGTGTTTACATTAAACGGTGGAGCTGTCAGTTGGTGCAGTTCTAAACAAAGCGTCGTAGCGGGATCTACATGTGAAGCGGAGTACATAGCTGCTTCAGAAGCAGCAAACGAAGGAGTCTGGATGAAGGAGTTCATATCCGATCTAGGTGTCATACCTAGTGCATCGGGTCCAATGAAAATCTTTTGTGACAATACTGGTGCAATTGCCTTGGCAAAGGAATCCAGATTTCACAACAGAACCAAACACATCAAGAGACGCTTCAATTCCATCCGGGATCTAGTCCAGGTGGGAGACATAGAGATTTGCAAGATACATACAGATCTGAATGTTGCAGACCCGTTGACTAAGCCTCTTCCACGAGCAAAACATGATCAGCACCAAGGCTCCATGGGTGTTAGAATCATTACTGTGTAATCTAGATTATTGACTCTAGTGCAAGTGGGAGACTGAAGGAAATATGCCCTAGAGGCAATAATAAAGTTATTATTTATTTCCTTATATATCATGATAAATGTTTATTATTCATGCTAGAATTGTATTAACCGGAAACATAATACATGTGTGAATACATAGACAAACAGAGTGTCACTAGTATGCCTCTACTAGACTAGCTCGTTGATCAAAGATGGATATGTTTCCTAACCATGAACAAAAGAGTTGTTATTTGATTAACGAGATCACATCATTAGTTGAATGATCTGATTGACATGACCCATTCCATTAGCTTAGCGCCCGATCGTTTAGTATGTTGCTATTGCTTTCTTCATGACTTATACATGTTCCTATGACTATGAGATTATGCAACTCCCATTTGCCGGAGGAACACTTTGGGTGCTACCAAACGTCACAACGTTACTGGGTGATTATAAAGGAGCATTACAGGTGTCTCCAAAGGTACATGTTGGGTTGGCGTATTTCGAGATTAGGATTTGTCACTCCGATTGTCGGAGAGGTATCTCTGGGCCCTCTCGGTAATGCACATCACATAAGCCTTGTAAGCATTGCAACCAATGAGTTAGTTGCGAGATGATGTATTACGGAACAAGTAAAGAGACTTGCCGGTAACGAGATTGAACTAGGTATTGGATACCGACGATCGAATCTCGGGCAAGTAACATACCGATGACAAAGGGAACAACGTATGTTGTTATGCGGTCTGACCGATAAAGATCTTCGTAGAATATGTAGGAGCCAATATGGGCATCCAGGTCCCGCTATTGGTTATTGACCGGAGACGTGTCTCGGTCATGTCTACATTGTTCTCGAACCGTAGGGTCCGCACGCTTAACATTACGGTGACAGTTATTATGAGTTTATGCATTTTGATGTATCGAAGATTGTTCAGAGTCCCGGATGTGATCATGGACATGACGAGGAGTCTCGAAATGGTCGAGACATAAAGATTGATATATTGGAAGCCTATATTTGGACATTGGAAGTGTTCCGGGTGAAATCGGGATTTTACCGGAGTACCGGGAGGTTACCGGAACCCCCCGGGAGCCATATGGGCCTTAATGGGCTTTAGTGGAAAGGAGAAAGGGGCAGCCCAAGGTGGCCGCGTGCCTCCCCCCTCCCCTAGTCCTATTAGGACTAGGAGAGGTGGCCGGCCCCCCTCTCTCTCTTTCCCCCTCGGGGAATCCTAGTCCAACTAGGATTGGGGGGGAGTCCTACTCCCGGTAGGAGTAGGACTCCTCCTGCGCCCTCCTCCTGGCCGGCGGCCCCCTCCCCCTTGGCTCCTTTATATACGGAGGCAGGGGGCACCTCTATACACACAAGTTGATCATTGAGATCGTTCCTTAGCCGTGTGCGGTGCCCCCTGCCACCACATTCCACCTCGATTATATTGTAGCAGTGCTTAGGCGAAGCCCTGTGACGGTAGAACATCAAGATCGTCACCACGCCGTCGTGCTGAGGGAACTCCTCCCTGACGCTTTGCTGGATCGGAGCCCAGGGATCGTCATCGAGCTGTACGTGTGCTAAGAACTCGGAGGTACCGGAGTAACGGTGATTGGATTGGTCGGATCGGGAAGACATACGACTACTTCCTCTATGTTGCGTCAACGCTTCCGCAGTCGGTCTGCGTGGGTACGTAGACTACACTCTCCCCTCTCGTTGCTATGCATCACCATGATCTTGCGTGTGCATAGGAATTTTTTTGAAATTACTGCGTTCCCTAACAATTAGTAGACGTCAAGAAATGCCTATGAATTATTCACTTGTTATTGAACCATTTGATGTTTGGGGCTTTGATTATATGGGACCTTTTCCTGCCTCTAATGGATATACACATATTTTAGTTGCTATTGATTACGTTACTAAGTGGGTAGAAGCTATTCCAACTAGTAGTGCTGATCATAACACTTCTATTAAAATGCTTAAAGAAGTTATTTTTCCAAGGTTTGGAGTCCCTAGATATTTAATGACTGATGGTGGTTCACATTTTATTCATGGTGCTTTCCGTAAAATGCTTGCTCAATATGACGTCAATCATAGAATTGCATCTCAGTATCACCCACAGTCTAGTGGTCAAGTAGAATTGAGTAATAGAGAACTCAAATTAATTTTGCAAAAGACTGTCAATAGATCTAGAAAGAATTGGTCCAAGAAACTTGATGATGCATTATGGGCCTATAGAACTGCATATAAAAATCCTATGGGTATGTCTCCGTATAAAATGGTATATGGAAAAGCATGTCACTTACCTCTCGAACTAGAACATAAGGCATATTGGGCTATTAAAGAGCTCAATTATGATTTCAAACTTGCCGGTGAAAAGAAGTTATTTGATATTAGCTCTCTTGATGAATGGAGAACCCAAGCTTATGAAAACGCCAAGTTGTTTAAAGAAAAGGTTAAAAGATGGCATGACAAAAGGATACAAAAGCGTGAGTTTAATGTAGGTGATTATGTATTGCCATACAACTCTCGTTTAAGATTTTTTGTAGGTAAACTTCTCTCTAAATGGGAAGGCCCCTATGTTATCGAGGAGGTCTATCGTTCCGGTGCCATAAAAATCAACAACTTCGAAGGCACAAATCTGAAGGTGGTAAACGGTCAAAGAATCAAACATTATATCTCAGGTAATCCCATAAATGTTGAAACCAATATTGTTGAAACCGTAACCCCGGAGGAATACATAAGGGACACTTTCCAGAACGTTTCAGACTCCGAAAAAGAATAGGTATGTGGTACGGTAAGTAAACCGATTCCAAAACAGTTTTTAAGGCAATATTTCTCCGTTTTGGAATATTTAGAAAAATAGAAAATTAAGTAGCAGTCCGGGAAGGACACGAGGGTGGAGGGCGCGCCCTACCCCCTGGGCGCGCCCCTACCTCGTGAGCACCTCGTGTGCCTTCCGGACTCCGTTTTCTTGCACGATACGCATTTTGGTCGATAAAAATTCACTATATATTCTCCCGAAGGTTTTGACTCCCGTATCACGCAAATAACCTCTGTTCTTGTTTTGGGCTGTTCTCTGTCAGGGTTGTCAAGGCCAGGCATCATGTCATCCCCCTCCTCCAACAACGGTGACAAAGATGCTTGGCTAATGAAGATAGAGCTGAAGAGGGAAGAACCCATGGAGATCAACAAGGATGAAGGGATCGAGAAGGCCACGGAGAACCAAGCTCCGGCAACAGAAGACATCCTTCAACTTGATCACAACCTTATTACCCCAACTAAGATCGAAGCTTTCCAGATGATTGAGTTAACTCGTATTCAAAACAAGTATCTCACAAGTGAAAATATTTTGTTGAAGGAGCATATCTTTGCACTCAAGGGCATTATTCGGAAGCTAGAGGACCTCTTACGCTCGATGTGCAACTATCCATCACCTCCATCTTCACCAACAACAATGAAGGAGACATAATAACATGGGTATGGGCACTCCCCTTGGCAACCGCCAAGCTTGGGGGACGTGCCCCGGTATCGTATCACAATCACAACTCCTATCTTTACCGTTTTCCTTAGTTCAATCCTATTAGTAGTATTTTGATCTAGTAGAATAAAGTTTATGGCATGATATAATTTTAAGTTTTGCTTTATGATCTCTCTATGTAATCAAGTCCGTGAGCTATATAATAAAGATTAGTGTTGAGTCAAGGGCTTGATTTTCTTGCTATGATATTGGGTGAATAAAAGAAAAGAGAAAAATAATAAGAAGAAACAAAAGTTCATATTGATCTTATTAAGAGTAATGACTTCACATAGGAAGAGTATGATGATTTAAAAGTTGTTGGGAGTTGGCAGACATAGCTTTGGTCATCGTTGCAATTAATAGGAAGTAATAAGGAAAGAGAGGTTTCACATATAAATATATTATCATTGACATCTTTTATGATTGGGAGCACTCATTAAAATATGACATGCTAAAGAGTTGATATTGGACAAGGAAGACAACGTGATGAGTTATGTTTTCTTATATCTGAGATAAAGTATGTTGTCATGGATCCTCCAACATGTTGAGCTTGCCTTTCCCCCTCTTGCTAGCCAAATTCTTAGTACCAAGTAGAGATACTACTTGTGCTTCCAAATACCCTTAAACCAGTTTTGTCATGAGAGTCCACCATATCTACCTATGGATTGAGTAAGATCCTTCAAGTAAGTTGTCATCGGTGCAAAGCAATAAAAATTGCTCTAAATATGTATGATTAGTGTGGGAGAAATAAGCTTTATACGATCTTGTGATGTGGAAGTAATAAAAGCGACACACTGCATAATAAAGGTTCATATCACAAGGGGCAATATAAAGTGACGTTCTTTCGCATAAAGATTTTGTGCATCCAACCATAAAAGCGCATGGCAACCTCTGCTTCCCTCTACGAAGGGCCTATCTTTTATTATTATCTTCTACCTTATGCAAGAGTCATGGTGATCTTCACCTTTACTTTTTACATTTTATCCTTTGGCAAGCATAGTGTGTTGGAAAGATCCTGATAGATATATCTAATTGGATGTAGGGGGCATGAGTTATTATTGTTGACATTACCCTTGAGGTAAAAGGTTGTGGGGCGAAATTATAAGTCCCTATCTTTCTCTGTGTCCGAATTAAACTCTGTAACCACAAGTATTGCGTGAGTGTTAGCAATTATGAAGGACTAGATGATAGTTGAGTATGTGGACTTGCTTTTTAGCTCTAACATAAACTCTTTCTGATGTTATGATAAATTGCAATTGCTTCAATGACTGAGGTTATAGTTTGTTGGTTCTCAATAAGGTTTCCAATTCATACTTTTGCATTGTGAATAGATCATCACTTGAACATAAGTAATCATATGACAATATCTATATATGTTGTTGTTATGAGAATAATCATGATGCCTCCATGTTCGTATTTTATTTTTATCGACACCTCTACCTCTAAACATGGGGACATATTTATTATTATCGGCTTTGCTTGAGGACAAGCGAGGTCTAAGCTTGGGGAAGTTCATACGTCCATTTTGCATCATGCTTTTATATCGATATTTATTGCACTATGGGCTGTTATTTCACATTATGTCACAATACTTATGGCTATTTTCTCTTATTTTACAAGGTTTACATAAGGAGGGAGAATGCCGACAGCTGGAATTCTGGGCTGGAAAAGGAGCAAATATTAGAGACCTATTCTGCACAACTCCAAAAGTCCTGAAACTCCACGGAATACCTTATAATAAATAATGAAAAATCCTCGCCAAAGATGAAGACCAGGGGGCCCACACCCTGTCCATGAGGGTGGGGGCGCCCCCCCTAGGGTGCACCCCCCTACCTCGTGGGCCCCCTGGTGGCTCTCCGATGACCATCTTCTGCTATATGAAGTCTTTCGTCGAGAAAAAAATAGGAAGCAACCTTTCGGGACGAAACTCCGCCGCCACGAGGCGAAACCTTGGCAGATCCAATCTAGAGCTCCGGCAGAGCTGTTCTGCCGGGGGAAACTTCCCTCACGGAGGGGGAAATCATCACCATCGTCATCACCAACGCTCCTCTCATCGGGAGAGGGTAATCTCCATCAACATCTTCATCAGCACCATCTCATCTCAAAACCCTAGTTCATCTCTTGTATCCAATTCTTGTCTCCAAGTCCAGGATTGGTGCTAGTAGGTTGCTAGTAGTGTTAATTACTCCTTGTAGTTGATGCTAGTTGGTTTAATTGGTGGAAGATCATATGTTCAGATCCTATATACATATTAATATCCCTCTGATTATGAACATGTTTATGCTTTGTGAGTAGTTACGTTTGTTCCTGAGGACAAGGGGAAGTCTTGCTATTAGTAGTCATGTGAATTTGGTATTCATTCAATATTTTTATGAGATGTATGTTGTCTAGCCTCTAGTGGTGTTATGTGAACGTCGACTACATAACACTTCACCATTATTTGGGCCTAGAGGAAGGCATTGGGAAGTAATAAGTAGATGATGGGTTGCTAGAGTGACAGAAGCTTAAACCCTAGTTTATGCGTTGCTTCGTAAGGGGCTGATCTGGATCCATATGTTTCATGCTATGGTTAGGTTTACCTTAATACTTTTGTTGTAGTTGCGGATGCTTGCAATAGAGGTTAATCATAAGTGGGATGCTTGTTCAAGTAAGAACAACACCCAAGCACCGGTCCACCCACATGTCAAATTATCAAAGTACCGAACGTGAATCATATGAACGTGATGAAAACTAGCTTGACGATATTCCCATGTGTCCTCGGGAGCGCTTTTCCTTATATAAGAGTTTGTCCAGGCTTGTCCTTTGCTACAAAAAGGATTGGCCCACCTTGCTGCACTTTATTTACTTTTGTCACTTGTTGCTCGTTACAAATTATCTTATCACAAAACTATCTGTTACCACTTATTTCAGTACTTGCAGAGAATACCTTGCTGAAAACCGCTTATCATTTCCTTCTGCTCCTCGTTGGGTTCGACACTCTTACTTATCGAAAAGACTACGATAGATCCCCTATACTTGTGGGTCATCAGTATCCCTGGTGAACATCGTCTTGTATTTGATAAACTCCTAGAGTGGGTAATTCATTAGATAAATGATCATCACAATGGTCACCTTTATGAATTCTAATAGCTTCGAATATGATATTGCTAATGATTCCAACATATCCTTTGGCACGCATGTGATTGGTAAGCTCAAATAGACAATCACCAAACATAGGATTACTAGAATTCATCCTACTCAAGGCAATAGACTTATGAAGAATTTCATCTAAGTTTTGCAAGGAATAGTTTGGAAATCTTTCCTCAAGAAATCTCCATATAGTGTAGGCACAATCAAGAGTAGGCAAACATCCAATCAAGTTTCTAGGCAAGCCTCTAGTGATAAGATTAACAGTTCTAAGGTTGTGGATCATGTCAATAGACTCAACAAGGGTAGGATGCAAAGGATTAACATGAGGTACACAAGGGCTAGTAATGTACTTATTCAAATGATATTCATTGAAAATCTCAAGCATCTCATTTTTTCACTCATGAAAGAACTCTCCATGAAGAATAGGCACTCTACATCTAAGACTCCCCAACGAAGACTCATCCATCTTCCTCCAATGGTGATTAAACCAAAGCAATGGAGACCAAAGCTCTGATACCAATTGAAAGGATCGAGAAGAGGTGTCTAGAGGGGGGTGAATAGACTCTAAGTAAGAAAAATTGCATTTTTTAACTTCTTTAAGTTGAAGTGGAGTTTTGGCACAAGTTTAAACATTCACAATACATATCAAGCAAGCATGACAAGAGTATATGAGCAGCGGAAAGTAAAGGATGCAAGTTGCAAGAATGTAAAGGGATGGGATTGGAGTGTGCAAACGCAATTGGAGACACGGAGATTTTTGGCGTGGTTCCGATAGGTGGTGCTATCATACATCCACGTTGATGGAGACTTCAACCCACGAAGGTTAATGGTTGCGCGAGTCCACAAAGGGCACCACCCATGAAGGGTCCATGAAGAAGCAACCTTGTATATCCAACCATGGTCGTCGCCCACGAAGGACTTGCCTCACTCGGGTAGATCTTCACGAAGTAGGTGATCTCCTTGCCCTTACAAACTCCTTGGTCCAACTCCACAATCTTGACGGAGGCTCCCAAGTGACTCCTAACCAATCTAGGAGACACCACTCTCGAAGAGGTAACAAATGGTGTGTTGATGATGAACTCCTTGCTCTTGTGCTTCAAATGATAGTCTCCCTATCAGTGTCAAAACCAGCGGATCTCCGGTAGGGGGTCCCGAATTGTGCGTCTAACGCGGATGGTAACAGGAGGCAGGGGACACGATGTTTACCCAGGTTCGGGCCCTCTTGATGGAGGTAAAACCCTACGTCCTGCTTGATTGTTCTTGATGATATGAGTATTACAATAGTTGATCTACCACGAGATCAGAGAGGCTAAACCCTAGAAGCTAGCCTATGGTATGATTGTATGTTGTCCTACTGACTAAAACCCTCCGGTTTATATAGACACCAAAGGGGGCTAGGGTTACACAAGGTCGGTTACAAAGGAGGAGATATACATATCCGTATTGCCTAGCTTGCCTTCCACGCCAAGTAGAGTCCCATCCGGACACGGGACGAAGTCTTCAATATTGTATCTTCATAGTCCAACAGTTCGGCCAAAGGATATAGTCCGGCTGCCCGGAGACCCCCTAATCCAGGACTCCCTCAGTAGCCCCTGAACCAGGCTTCAATGACGATGAGTCTGGCGCGCAGTGTTGTTTTCGGCATTGCAAGGTGGGTTCCTCCTCCGAATACACCACGGAAGAGTTTGAATACAAGGATAGTGTATGACCCTGCAAAATAAGTTCCACATACCACCGTAGAGAGAATAATATTTCCACAAATCTAATCTGCTGACATGTTTTGACAGCATGACATCACGCCACGGCCCGGTCATTATTTGAACCGTTTTTCTTTAACCAGCCCCGCACATAACGCGAGGCGGTTTCTTGACACGTCTTGTCAAAGCAGAGATTGTGTTCCCCTTATCACGGGATTCTCATCAGTACAAACGTGGGTAACCCAACCGTGCTTGTTGGTATGACTCCTAGATCTTAGGTAACTCTCAAACGGCCACGAGGAGGACGCCTGATATTCACCCTCTTTATAAAGGGGACAAGGCTTTTTCTTTTTTCCCTCCCGCGCTCAATCGAATCCTTCCCCAGCCTCGAGTTCTAACACCCAAAGCTCAGGTCAGGTGCTTCGGATCTTCAATCATGTCCGGATCCAGCCTTCAAGGCCGGTGGATGCCTTCCTCCATCACGGAGGAGGACATCAAGAAGTTGAGGGAGGCCAGATATCTGACCGCCAAAATTTCGCACAGGCTTCCCGCCCGAGGGCAGGTCGTCCCTACTCCTGAACCCAACGAGAGTGTTGTATTCGTCTCCCACTTCCTCCGAGGACTAGGCCTCTCTCTGGATCCCTTTGTTAGGGGTCTTATGTTCTATTACGGGCTGGATTTTCATGATCTGGCCCCGGATTCCCTTCTTCACATATCGTCATTCATTGTCGTATGTGAGGCCTTCCTCCGCATTACCCCTCACTTCGGCATGTGGCTCAAGACCTTCGATGTGAAGCCGAAGATGGTCGAAGGGAAGTATGCAGCGTGCGGAGGTGCTTTAATAAGCAAAATTGCTGACGCTCCATGGCCAAAGGGTTCCTTTCCAGAGGTGTCCGGATTGTGGCAGCGGGAGTGGTTTTACATCACAGCTCCCCGAAGCGCCAAATGGGTAGCTGCCCCACATTTCGCTCGGGCCCCCCACCACAATTGATGTCATGGATCAGTAGGGGGCTGAGCTGGGGTCCAGCCAAGGACGTGCCAATACTGCAGAGCCGTACCCGAGATCTCTTCGAGGGAGATTTCAGTCTGGTTATGGTAATGCAAGTTATGTTGGTTCGTCGAGTCCAGCCTTGCAAACACCGACCCCTCCGCATGTGGGAATTCAACTCGGAAGGACCGTGCACTATTCAGCATTTCCTCGGCATGACGCACAAGGAGATGTACAAGTCGTTCTTCGGACCCCAAATAGAGTGTCCGGACACCACCGAGGACATGGGCCTGAGCTGCAACCACCCCGTTGCCAAAGTAAGTAATCCCATGGCTGAACACATTGTCCTTTTATTTATCATGACATCATTCTGAAGAATCGCTCTTTGACCAGGACTGGATAACAAAGGCGAAGATGATCCGGTGTTCGTTCCCCCCTTCCTGAGGGCTTGGACAATCCGGTGCTGGAAAAGATGCTCGAGCCAGCACCTTGTCTAGTGCCCTCAAAGGAAGATGAAGGGGGGAATAAAGAGGGCGAAAGCGGGCCTCCTTCACTACCTATTCCAACCGAGGGAATGAGCGCCTCCGCGAGGGAGGATAACCAAGGGGAAGAATCTCACATTCTCTCTCCCCGGGGAAGGAAGAGGACTACCTCTGAAGATCCGAAAACTAAGATTTTCAAATGGGAGAAGAAATCTCAGCCAGAGGGTCCTGCCTCGGAGGGTATTCTTTCCGCACAATGTCCGCGCGAGGATCAACCCTCTATCGAGCTATAAGTAATCAAAAAGTACTTAATAGTGAAGATATCCGACCTTACTTCCAAAGGCAATAACCGATGCTTATAAATTGTAGTCCGGATCACAGCCCTTCCCGACAGAGTTCATCTTCGGGGGATCTTCTTCTGGAGATGATGGAGAGCGAAACGCCTCCCCCGGACTCCCCCGCTCAAGAAGCGGGTGACCTTGAAGTGTCTCTGCGAAGGGTATCTCCGGATCCACTAGGGCCAGAGGATAACCCTTTGGCTGCCCGGAATCCCCAATATCCGGCTCCTAAGGAGAGTGACAGCAAGGGTCCGTACAGTGTGCGGTCGGACGCGCTAAAGGATCTTCTGAGGCAAGTTGTCGTGTCGGAAGCGCATCATACGCTAATGAGTACGGTAATTGAAAGGATTTCATCCGCTGAAAGCGGGTTGCATGAAGCTTTTATGAGTCTGCTGAAAGGCTTCAAGGTACGTGAAATAATGTATGATTTTAACAGTACCGCATACGTTAGGTATGCCCATGAAGATAGTAGCCCCTGAAACTCTGGTTGTTGTCAAAAATGGCGGCAAACAGAGGATCATAGTCCTAGGTAATAACCAGACCGCCTTTATGTGCATGTGGTTGAAGCTCCGGTGGCTAGCCGGACTGATGCTTTTGCCGAACTAAAGCGGCAACTGGATGCGGCAGATGCCGACATCGTGCTTGTTAACAAGCGGCTTAACGAGGCACAGGGTGAGTGATTTTTTTGGTGATCGTCACATAATAAGAGCAGCATGATGCCAGTATCTTTAATATGTTGTGACTGCGGATGGAGCTGCCACCATGGAGACTCTTCGGGCGGAGCTTGCCCGAGCCAAGGAGCAAGCAAGGAGTAGCAATGTGGCCTATTTAAAGGCGGCCGAAGAGTTAAGGGCCGAACAGGCCGCGCATTGCGAGAGTAAGGAAAAAATAGCCAAGATGGCTGTAGAGGTAAAAGATGCTGCTGACCGTTACCAGCTTCTTGAAGAAGAAAACTGAGCGAAGGCGACAGACCTGGAGAAGGCCCGGGTGGCTGCCAAGGAAGCCCGCTCCAAAATTAGAGCAATGAAGGAGGAGCTGAATCAAGCTGTAGATATCGTGTCTGGGAAGCCCTGCTTGTTGCGGACTAAGTTCGGAGATCCGAAGTATGCTCCTCTGGACCGGCTGTGGAGTTCTGCGGACGCGTACATGGATTTGGCTGCAAGTGCTGCTGATGCAACCGAGTACTTCAAGGATCAGAAAGGTCCCGAAGTGGAAAAGACGTTCTGGTCACAGTTTCATGCTCCAGTCCGTCCGCTGCTGCTGAATGAGCGATTGACCGGTTGGGCCGATCTCCATAGGTTGTCCGGACTTGCCATGAGGTCCGTTGTGGATCACCTGTGGCCGGGAGGGCCAAGGCCGAATAGCTACTTTAGCTTAGTGCAACAATTCCTTGATGTTGTGCCACACATCGATGCTATAAAGAGATCGACGTGCATAGAAGGTGCGCGGATGGCCCTTGCCCGTGTCAAAACATACTGGGCGGAGATGGAGGACACCACTGTTGCGGCACAGGGTTCGGCCATAGGTCGAGTGGCTGCCGAGCATTACTTTGAAGAAGTCCTTGAAGGCGCTCGTTCGATAGAGGCTCAGTGCTCTAAGAATATTATTTTCCACTGACATGTAGTCCCATTGTACAAACAATGTTTTTCTGAATTAATCAAGACTATATTTATACTTTTTCCGAAAGTACTATGATGCCTCCTGTGCGGCCGTTTATGTATATATGTATATAACCTAAAAGTTTGCAGTCATCGGCTTCCGCCCCCATGCATATAATGTGGGGGTGTTTGCAAAAGATGCATATCCACACTTGATCCAACGTCTTGGTCCGTTAAGGAGGTGATAGCATAGCGAACGAGGCAATCGGACTATATTGCTTTAACACTTTCACTTAGCCATAGGAGTTTGACAATGGGGCTACTATATAGCCCCTGGTACTTCTGCGCTCGTCCGAATACGGGGCGCGTACGTACATGACCAGGAAATGGCCCTTCGTTAATGTGGAGGAATCCCGAAGATTCCGATTAGTCATCGAGTGGTTGACCAGTCTCTCGCTATATCATGACAGTCAGTTTTCGGCTTTCTCTACTGAGGTGCTCATCCGGATGAACCAGGGCACAATCGCAGTAGTTCTCCCAGTGCTACCTTAGCCGATATAACGGAACGTAAGGTACCAAAACGTGGGAGCCGGGCAAACCCAACATTTGACCAGAGACATGATTCGGAGCTAATGCATATAGGGCCAAACTCGTGACGCCGAACACTCCCTAAGGTGTTTGGTCTTTGTAACATATACCGGGCTAAACAATGCCCTTTATAAGAAACCCCATGTGTCTAGGTACGTGCAAAATCCTGGCGTGGCCACATGCCAATAACGCCGGCATCCTTTCTCAGTTGTGTGGAGTATCCGGAGGATGTGAGCAACAAGAGACAGTAAAAAAGGTTTACGCAGGGCCTTAATCTACAAAGAAACCTTTGGGCGGGTCCCTGCTGCACGTCTGCGCATGTGTCTCTGTTGTGTCGTGTCCTGGATGGGTGTAGCACGATTGTCACCTGCGAAAGGAAAGAACTTAGGTGAAAGTTGTCGTGCCACAAAGAAGAGTGAGTTATCAAAATTCCAGACAGGCCTAGTTGAGCCGGGCTGGCCCTGATTACACGTAGGAAGCCCCTAGTATCATTTTATGAGGGTTCGAAAACCAATCTCATGCATGTATGATGGAATGCCGGACTTGTCTAACCGTGTCTGTGGTCTTGACGACCTGCCATTTTTTCTGGTTTGTGAGGCCGTCTATGAGCGGCTGTTAGAGCCGCCGCGTCCTCTTCCGTACGTAAAGAACGGTTGGTATTTCCGCTAACTGTAATGACGCCTCATGGACCGGGCATCTTGAGTTTGAGAAAAGCATAATGCGGTATTGCGTTAAAACGAGCGAAAGCCGCCCTTCCGAGTAGTGCTTGAAAATCACTTCAGAATGGAGCGATGTGAAAAGTTAACGTTTCGGTTTGGAAGTTATCAGGAGAATCGAATACCACCTTTAGTAGTAGAGAGCCCGTGTAGTGGGCCTCTTGACCTGGTATTACTCCCTTGAAGGTAGCATTACTGTGGCTTATTTGTGTCGGGTCCATCCCCATTTTGCGGACTGTGTCATGATATATCAGATTTAGATCACTGCCGCCGTCCATGAGGACCCGTGTGAAATGGTACCCATTTATTATTGGGTCTAACACCAAGGTCGTCAGTCCTTCACGCCGGATATGTGTATCGTAATCCCTGCGATGGAAAGTGATCGGGCAGGCCGACCAGGGGTTGGGCCTAGGGGTGACGAGCTCTATGGCGCGTGTGCATCGGAGTGCATGATTGCTTCTCCTCTTTGTCACCTGGATCACGTTTACTATTTTAACCTCTGCTGGGAACTTTTTATGTCCTCCAGCGCTTTGCTGGCGAGGTTCGTCCTCGTCTTCGCTTGGTGTCTCTTCCCCTTTGTGTTCGGTGTTTAGCTTGCCGGCCTGCTTGAAGACCCAACATTCTCTGTGGGTATGATTTGCAGGTTTGTCTGGGGTGCCGTGAATCTGGCAGAGTTTATCAAGAATTTTGTTTAGGCCAGATTGTCCTTATATGCTGCCTTTGAAAGGCCTTTTCCAGTGACCTGGTTGACAGCCCCTGAATCCGGCGTTTACCGCCGTGTTATCTGGGCTACCTTATTTATTTCGATGCTTGTTTTTGTTGCATCGTGGTTTACCATTGCCATCCCTGACTTCAGATGTTCTTGGGTCGCTGGTGCTGCTACGGGCCAACCAGCTGTCCTCATCCGCACAAAACCGTGTCATGAGGCTTGTTAGGGCTGCCATTGTTCTTGGTTTTTCTTGACCGAGGTGTCTGGTGAGCAATTCGTCTCGGACGCTGTGTTTGAAAGCTGCTAAGGCTTCGGCGTCCGGACAGTCAACAATTTGGTTCTTCTTGGTGAGGAACCTATTCCAAAGCTTTCGGATGGACTCTCCAGACTGTTGGATTACATGACTTAAATCGTCTACATCCGGAGGTCGGACATAAGTCCCTTGAAAATTGGCCTGGAAAGCGTCCTTGAGCTCCTCCCAACTTCCAATTGAGTTTTCGGGGAGGCTTTTCAGCCAGTGCCTAGCTAGCCCTTTAAGCTTGAGGGGCAAGTATTTAATGGCATGGAGATCGTCTCCACGAGCCATATGGATGTGGAGGATGAAGTCCTCTATCCAGACTCCAGGGTCTATGGTTCCGTCGTACGCCTCTATGTTCATCAGTTTGAACCCCTCTGGGAATTCGTGATCCAGCACCTCATCAGTGAAACATAAGGGATGTGCGGCACCCCTATATTGGGATGCGCCATGGTGTTCGGACGGTTGTAGTATTCGGTGGTGGTTGTGTACTGTAGCGCGCTTCCTAGGTCCATAGATAGATCTGGTCGCGCTGGATTTTTGACGCAAGTTCTCATGTAGATCGTGTGTTGACTTATGCGTGACTTTGTTAGCCGCTCTATCACGTTCATAGGGTGGTGGATCCGGCCGGTTGGCCGTATCGCTTTTTGGCTGTATGGGCACTAAGGCCTCATCGTCGAATACCGGTAATAGCTTGCGCTTTGGATAGCTATTTGGATGGTAACTTCCACCATACTTTGTTACTTTGTTCCACTTGTTGTTGAGCGTATTTTGTGCGACCTTGACCCTTTGCTTCTGTTTCTTCAGGCTTCTCGTTGTGGCAATAAGCCTTCTGCGGAGGTTCTCTTGCTCCAAGTGTGTTTCTGGGATGATGGGTGCATCTTCGTCCGGACTGTTTTCTTCCCTAGACGGGGATTGATGAGGCTTATCTTTGGCGTCATCGTGTTCGGACGTCGGATCTGTAATATGTTTGTAGTTTGTGTCTTGATCGTGTTCTGCCACCGGGGTAGTGCAGTTGTCGTCTCATCCAGAGTCGCGTGGACTATTATTATCGTTGTTCTTGCTATCGCGGGACTTCGAGCGGAGCCGCTGACGTCGGTGCTTGGGTTGCTTGTTGGAGGTGTCATCTTCCGCTGTCTCATTGCTGTTGGCTTCTTTGGGGTGTCCACCATGTATACTCATGTGATGAAGTAGCGGTCCAGCGCATTGTGGGTGGTGGTTCCTGTTTGTCTCCTGCATCGTCGTCCATACCGTTGATGTCTTCGGAGTCGAAGTCGAGCATGTCGGTTAAGTCGTCGGCAGTGGCTACTAAGTGGGTGGTGGGTGGGCAGTGAATTTCTTCATCGTCCGCATCCCATTCTAGCCGGACATAGTTTGGCCAGGGTTCTCCGGACAGGGAGAGAGACCTTAATGAATTTAGCACATCTCCGAAAGGTGAGTGCTGAAAGATATCCGTGGAGGTGAACTCCATGATCGGTGCCCCGTCGGTTTCGACAGGCATAGATGTAGGCGGCTCGGAGTCCGTGGCCGGGGATAAATCCAGTGGTTTGGCGACACGGATCTCGTACGGGGTGAAGTCAGTATCCGGCTCTATCGCCACTGAGAGTGCGGCCTCCATGGAGGGGTCCATCCCTCCAATCTCGGATGGCGCGAATTGCTCCGAATTAAAGGCCGGAGTAGCTGCGAATGCAATCTCCCGAACACTGTCCGACGGTAGAGTTACGTCTTGCTCGTCGTGACTGCGCGGCGCGTCCCGCATGGGATCAAATCCGTCGAAGATCAAGTCTCCGCGGATATCGGCCGTGTAGTTCAAGTTTCCAAATCTGACCTGATGGCCAGGGGCGTAGCTCTCAATCTGCTCCAGATGGCCAAGCGAATTGGCCCGCAGTGCAAAGCTGCCGAATATGAAGATCTGTCCGGGGAGGAAAGCCTCACCCTGGACCACATCGCTAGCGATGATTGAAGGAGCCATCAAGCCTTATGGTGACGACATAGTGGAACTCTCAATGAAAGCACCACTGTCGGTGTCAAAACCGGCGGATCTCGGTAGGGGGTCCTGAACTGTGAGTCTAAGGCGGATGGTAACAGGAGGCAGGGGACACGATGTTTACCCAGGTTCGGGCCCTCTTGATGGAGGTAAAACCCTACGTCCTGCTTGATTGTTCTTGATGATATGAGTATTACAAGAGTTGATCTACCACGAGATCAGAGAGGCTAAACCCTAGAAGCTAGCCTATGGTATGATTGTATGTTGTCCTACGGACTAAAACCCTCTGGTTTATATAGACACCGGAGGGGGCTAGGGTTACACAAGGTCGGTTACAAAGGAGGAGATATACATATCCGTATTGCCTAGCTTGCCTTCCACGCCAAGTAGAGTCCCATCCGGACACGGGTCGAAGTCTTCAATCTTGTATCTTCATTGTCCAACAGTCCGGCCAAAGGATATAGTCCGGCTGCCCGGAGACCCCCTAATCCAGGACTCCCTCACTCCCCAACACTCAACTCTCTCTCACGGGATTTGGATTTGGTAGAAAGAAGATTTGAGTGGAAAGCAACTTGGGGAAGGCTAGAGATCAAGATTTATGTGGTTGGAATGGAATATCTTGACCTCAACACAAGTGTAGGTGGTTCTATCTTAGAAAATGTATGTTGGAAGTGTAGGCATGTTCTGATGGCTCTCTCCACGAATGAAGAGTGGGTGGAGGGTTATAAATAGCCTCCACATAAAATCTAACCGTTACGCACAAATCACCAAACTCGGTGGGACCGAATCATGAAACTCGGTCAGACCGATTTAGTTCAAAATGTGAACGTTAAGATTTTCGGTGGGACCGACATGATCAACTCGGTGGGACTGATGTGCTAGGGTTAGGGTAAAGCCTCAACTCGGTTTGACCGATTACACAAACTCGGTGGGACTGATTTGGGTAATAAGAGAAATAGAGAGTTGGCCAATCAAACTCGGTGGGACCAAAATTATTGCAATAGGCAATAGAGAGTTTGCAAGCCCATATCGGTGAGACTGAGATCCCATCGGTGAGATCGAATTGATTAGGGTCTCTGGCAGTGGCTATGTCAAGAGAACTCGGTGGCGCCGGATAGAATGTTTCGGTAGGGCCGAGTTTGACTTTTGGTTTGGGACAAATGTGGATATGAGAAAGTGGTTGAGGGCTTTGGAGCATATCACTAAGCACTTTGAGCAAGCAAGCCATTGAGCAACACCTCATCCCCTCTTAATAGTATTGGCTTTCCTATGGACTCAATGTGATCTTGGATCACTAAAATAAAATGTAGAGTCCTGAGCTTCGAGCTTGAGCCAATCCTTTGTCCTTGGCATCTTGAAGGAGTTCCACATCCTCTAGTCCATGCCACTCCATTATTGAACTTATCTGAAACATACTAGGTAGAAGCATTAGTCCAACAAGAGATATGTTGACATTAATTACCAAAATCACCCAGGGAGCACTTGTGCTTTCACACACCATTATGCTGTGGTGTTCTAGGTGGCGTGAGTTGTGAAACTATTCCACATTGTTTTAAATGAAGGCCAAACTCGTAACTCAAATATTTGCCTCAACGATCAGATTGTAGAAACTTTATTTTCTTGTTATGATGATTCTCCACTTCACTCTGAAATTCTTTCAACTTTTCAAATGTTCCAGACTTGTGTTTCATCAAGTAGATATACCCATATCTGCTCAAATCATCTATGAAGGTCAGAAAATAACGATAATCGTCACGTGCCTCAACACTCATTGGACCACATACATTGGTATGTATTATTTCCAATAATTTATTGGCTCACTCCATTGTTTCGGAGAATAGAGTTTTAGTCATCTTGCTCATGAGGCATGGTTTGCAAGTATCAAATGATTCATAATCAAGTGATTCCAAAAGCCCATCTGCATGGAGTTTCTTCATGCGCGTTACACCAATATGACCTAAATGGCAGTGCCACAAATATGTTGCACTATCATTATCAACTTTGCATCTTTTGGCATCAATATTATGAATATGTGTATCACTACGATCGAGATTCAATAAACCATTTACATTGGGTGTATGAACATAGAAGGTTTTGTTCATGTAAACAGAACAACAATTATTCTCTGACTTAAATGAATAACCGTATTGCAATAAACATGATCCAATCATATGCATGCTCAACGCAAACACCAAATAACATTTATTTAGGTCCAACACTAATCCCGAAGGTAGAGGGAGTGTTCGATGGTGATCTTATCAACCTTGGAATCACTTCCAACACACATCGTCACCTCGCCCTTAACTAGTCTCTGTTCATTCTGTAACTCCTGTTTCGAGTTACTAATCTTAGCAACTGAACCGGTATCAAATACCTGGGGTTACTATGAACACTAGTAAAATACACATCAATAACATGTATATCAAATAAACCTTTGTTCACTTTGCCATCATTCTTATCCGTCAAGTATTTAGGGTAGTTCCGCTTCCAGTGACTATTCCCTTTGCAGTAGAAGCACTCAGTTTCAGGCTTAGGTCTAGCTTTGGGCTTCTTCACGGGAGTGGCAACTTGCTTGTCATTCTTCTTGAAGTTTCGTTTCTTTTCCTTTACCCTTTTTGTTGAAACTAGTGGTCTTGTAAACCATCAACACTTGATGCTTTTTCTTGATTTCTACCTTCGCCGATTTCAGCATCGCGAAGAGCTCGGGAATCGTTTTTGTCATCCCTTGCATATTATAGTTTATCATGAAGTTCTAGTAGCTTGGTGATAGTGACTAGAGAACTCTGTCAATCACTATCTTATCTGGAAGATTAACTCCCACTTGATTCAAGCGACTGTACTGCCCAGACATTCTGAGTACATGCTCACTGGCTAAGCCATTCTCTTCCATCTTGTAGGCAAAGTACTTGTCAGAGGTCTCATACCTCTCGACATGGGCATGAGTCTGAAATACCAATTTCAACTCTTGGAACATCTTATATGCTCCATGGCATTCAAAACATTTTTGAAGTCCCGGTTCTAAGTCGTAAAGAATGGTGCACTAAACTATCAAGTAGTCATCATACCGAGCTTGTCAAACATTCATAACGTCTGCATCTAGCATATAAGTGTAATATGGAGAGTAGATATTGGTTTTCGTAATATGAAATTATAAAAACAGCAAGGTAACTAATAGTAAACGGGCACAACAACGATGTTGCAATGCTTAAAAACAAGGCCTAGGGTCCGTGCTTTCGCTAGTGCAATCTCTCAACAGTGCTATCATAGTTGGATCATATGATTATCCCTCAAAGTGTAACGAAGAATCACTCCCGAGTTCCTATTAGCGGAGAACAAAAGATAGGAATTGTTTGTAGGGTATGAAGCCACCTCAAAGCTATTCTTTCCGTTCGATCTATTCAAGAGTTCGTACTAAAATAACACAAGCTATTATTTCTGTTTGATCTATCCTAGAGTGCGCACTAGAATAACACCAAAGCATATTCAAATTCATAATACTCAATCCACACAAAGAACTATAAAGAGAGCCCCAAAATTTCTACCAGAGAAACAAAGATAAGAACGTGCATCAACCCCTATGCATAGATTACCCCAATGTCACCTCGGGAATCCGCGAGTTGAGTGCCAAAACATATATCAAGTGAATCAATATGATGCCCCATTGTCACCACGAGTATTAAATTGCAAGACATATATCAAGTGTTCTCTAATCCATAAAAGTATTCAACTCGATAAAACGAAATCTCAAAGGGAAAACTCAATTCATCATAAGATAGAGAGGGGAAAACACCAAATGATCTGACTATATTAACAAAGCCCGCGATACATCAAGATCGTGACATCTCAGAACACGAGAGAGAGAGAGAGATTAAACACATAGCTACTAGTACAAACCCTCAGCCCTGAGGGTGGACTACTCCCTCCTCATCGTGGCGGCCGCCGGGATGATGAAGATGGCCACCGGAGATGATTCCCCCCTCCGGAAGGGTGCCAGAACGGGTCTAGATTGGTTTTTTGTGGCTACGGAGCCCTGCGACAGCGGAGCTTCTGATCTAGGTTAACCCCGGGGGGTTTCAGAATATTTGGGAATTTATAGTGCAAAGAAGGGGTACGGGAGGCCACCGAGGTGGGCACAACCCACCTGCGCGCGGCAGGTGGACCTGGCGCGCCCTGGTGGATTGTGCCCCAGTCGGGGCACCCCCTAGGTACAGCTCTGGCCCATTGGGTTTCTTCTGGTCCATAAAAAATCCACAAAAAGTTTCGCGGTGTTTGGACTCCGTTTAATATTGATTTTCTGCGATATAAAAAACAAGTAAAAACCATCAACTAGCACTGGGCACTGGGTCAATAGGTTAGTCCAAAAAAATGATATAAAGTTGCTATAAAATGATTGTAAGCATCCAAGAATGATAATATATTGGCATGAATACTTCATAAATTATAGATACGTTGGAGAGGTATCAATCACGTGATCCATATCAACTAAACCATGTCCGATCATCACGTGATGATATGGACGTGGCAGCCACTGATGCTGATATTATTCATGTTAATTTACTAGTTGCGTCGAGGTTGAAAATTGATGCATTAGATGCAAAATCACCCAACCATGCTGATGTGTTGCATGTCTTGTTCGTGAATGAGAACAGGCCCAAAGGTGTTCAGCTTGTGCATGAGACCGAGGAAAGGGGTGTGAGGAATATGGATGGATTTGGTCCCTCGTATGCTAACAAGAGGAGGCACGATTTGGTTTCCTACTTCTACACATGTTCAATAGATCAAGTTAAAAGTACAGATAGATGGCATATGCAGATGTCTTGCTTATTATGTATTCTCCTACCACATACAATAAAGGATCTGAGGCGCCCTAGGATATGTTATTTCTTGTGCCTGTGTGCAAGTGGATGGGGCCCACCAAAACAACTCTGGCGTAGCACATTTTCTGGAGACCAAAGTCTGAGTCGGTTAGTATTTCAGTTTTTTTTCTACAGTTCTTTTTCTACCTTGAGTTAGAGATAGAATTAGATATTTAGTTTAATTCTTGTGAGTCAAATTAGAAGGGTCCTCTTGTATTATAAAAGCCAAGTCCGTGTGCCATGTAATGGTTAGGTGATGTTAAGATGAATTAGGCCCAGTTATGTGTTTCGGCCGTCGGCCATTATCGAGATTAGAGAATTCTTGTCAACAATCTCTACTGGCGTGTGAGTTCCTGCGACGCGACGCGTAGGAAGATTACAATTTGAGCCTATGCGGTTCGTCCATGTTATTCCTTCGGATCGAGGGGTTGGCATGTTGTTTCCACGGGATTTGCGAGCATCTTTGTAAACCTGCGACGAGTTCTTGCTGCGATGGATTTTTGTGTCGTGAAAGATCGGGCCAACAACGGACCAACCCCCATCTTGAGGTTCTCTCTTCATCAAGTGGTATCAGAGACCGACGTTTCTGATAGCACTTCGGAGGAGATTGCGGGCGCGCCATCACCAAAGAGCTATTGGAGGCTCTCCAATGACTTTTTGCTGGAGGAGAAAGGCTATGGTGATGAGCTTTTTCATACATATTGTAAAGTGGGAGAGAAAGTTTGTGCCACGACCATCGACCATGAAAGTTCAATCAACGCGGTCGACATCGACATGGTGGAGAAGCTTGAGCTATTGGCGACACCGCATCCGCGACCGTACTCATTGAGGAGGTGCTACGACAAGCTCAACATCACACAACAAGCTACGGTATTTTTTCCGGTCGGCAAATTTTCTTGTAAAGTTTTGTGCGACATAATTCCGGTGTCAATGGTTTCGTGTCACATGCTACTTGGAAAGCCATGGTATAAAGAGAACACTGCTACATATTGTTGTCTTGCCAACACTTACACAGTCAAACAGGATATGAAATATACTCTTGTGGCCATGGAGAAGAAATTGTTTAGGACATGGAGAAAGGAACGACTACAGAAAATGAAAGGACGACAAGAAGCAAAGAAGAAGACCGAAGTTGCTGGAATTTTTTTGGCACACTTTCAATCTACAATTGAAGATTTTGCTGAAGAGACCGACTCGAAACCGAGGATGGTTTCACTTGAAGACGGAGAGGATGATATGGACGCGGCGGCCACTGATGCTGATATTATTCGTGTTAATTTACTAACTGCGTCAAGGTTGAAAATTGATGCATTAGATGGAAAATCATCCAACCATGCTGATGTGTTGCATGTCTTGTTCGTGAATGAGAACAGGCCCAAAGGTGTTCAGGTTGTGCATGAGACCGAGGAAAGGGGCATGAGGAATATGGATGGATTTGATCCCTCGTATGCTAACAAGAGGAGGCACGATTTGGTTTCCTACTCCTACACATGTTAAAATGATCAAGTTAAAAGTACAAATAGATGGCATATGCAGATGTCTTGCTTATTATTTATTCTCCTGCCACGTACGATAAAGGATCTGAGGTGCCCTAGTGTCGGGGATATACCCCGCGGTATGATCCGGCCAGAGTTATAACCCGGCTGGGACCTGGTAAACCGGCAGGTGTTAAGTCAGATGATAACCCGACAGGTGTTAAGTCAGATGATAGCCCGATAGGTGCTAAGTTAGATGATAACCCGACAGATGTTAAGTCAGATGATAACCCAGCAGACAGTCATAACCCGGCAGACAGTCATAGCTGGTTGACAGTCATAACCAGGCAGACAGTGATAAATGGTTGATAGTCATAACCAGGCAGACAGTGATAACTGGTTGACAGTCATAACCCGACAGATAGTGATAACTGGTTGACAGTCATAACTCGGCAGATAGAGTCGCCTAGGGTTATGAAGCCCGAGACATTATGAAGCCCAAGACGTTATGAAGCCCAAGATGTTAAGAAGCCCATGAAGAGAAGTCAGAATAGTTTAAGTCTTAATCCGAGTTGGACTCTACATGTAACCCACCCCTCCACATATATAAGGAGGGGCACGGACCCCAAGAGGGGGGAGAGAAATAATCTTTAGGGCTAGACATAACTGGGAGAGCCGGTTTACGGCGACTCCCTCGTGATGATAATGAGACTTAGCCACAAACAACATGTAGGGTTGTTACCAGATGATGTTTCCCGGGGCCCGAAGCTGTCTAAATCCTTGTCTTGCGTTGCATCTCTCGACTCCGCTCAACGCCTCTCAAGCTGCCACATAGATGTGATGGCCTCACGACTAAGTCCTCACACTAGGACATCTGTCGTGACAATTCCACGACAGTTGGCGCCCAGTGTGGGGCCCGCGCACGGTGGTGTTGAGTTCTTGGAGGGATTTCTTTCAGGGATCGAGAAGTTTGCAACTGACCGGGAGAAGGAGAAACAACATTGGAAAGAGTATCATCAAGGAAGTTAGGGTTTGTGTTTGAGCCGCCGCCACCGGCAGTATAATCCATCGAAGTTGGTGTGTTTTTTCGCCGCTATCTCCGCATCATAACAAGGGGAATCACTAAACCACCAGCAACCACAGCAAGAAGTACTACTGTCAAAAAGCCATGGAGGAGTTCTACGATTTTTTGATCTAATATGTGTTGGTGTCAAGAAAAGATTCAATCTACATATAAGTTTCTACCAAAGGAAACTAGAAGCCATCAGTTACGACGAGTCAAACAAAACGAGCGGTCGGGTCCGAGTGTTGCTGTTGTTCACGAGGGGATCATGTGCTAAAGAAATCAACAAGCATGGAGATCGAGGCCTACCAGTCAAATCACAAGTTGTCTACATACAAGGAAATCCATGTCAATCCATGAGTGCTACTCTGATTAGTACATAAAAAAGGGAGAAGGGGCCACGACCCGGAGGAAATCACAGAGCTAAATTGGTCCAGAACCACTACGACCCGGAAAACAAAAGTCAACGGGCATGATGACAGATGGACCACGCTAAACCGCCATTGCGCCTCGATGAGTCGCCATCTCTAAACTGTCGCGACCCTCAGCCGCCTCAGAACGCTACTATCACTGCGCCAGGCCGACCTGGGTCCATTTCAAGATGCAAATCATACGGGTCGCCGCGGCTGGACTCCACCTCTGCCACAACCCGTTGCCTGCCTGACCCACTGGTTTCTGCCGGGTCACCGTCGCCGCTGCACTAGACCGTCGCTACAACTGTCAACCCGGACGAGGACTGGGACAGGGGTTGGATCCAGATTACACCGTCATCGCCCTGTTCCGAGCCACCTTGCGACCCTACCGAGCCAAGCCGATTTACCTCAACATGACCCGGCATCGAGTCACCGTCGCCATCAAACTACAGCTAAACTGTCGTCGTTCGGTTGCACGTCTACAAACAAATCACCACTGTGGTCGCGGTTGCTTACCTCTTGAACCGCCGACATAGAGTCGTCGCCTGTCAGGACAACCCGCCCTCATTGCGATCCACAGCGGATTGCTCCTGCTGCTGCGAGCGGGCCCGTGGCCTCGGGCCTCTTCTACAAGTCGCAATCAGGCCGTCCCGCAGCCACTGCTGAACCGCCCACTGGCTCGGCGCCTAACGACTCACGTCGTCGCGCACCTCACTTCATCGGCGGAGGCCGCGCCGGGCCGGCCTCTCTCTTAACCCGCCAGCAATACCTTTCATTGCTCGAGCCGCTGCCCACGAGCCGGCCTAGTCGAATCACCAAGCCAACCCGCCGGCCGTCGAGCTGTCGTCTGCCTAGCAGGAAGACACGCCCAACTCACCTCCGCCGTTGTGCCCTGCCGGATCATACCGCGCCCGAGTCGCTGTGTAAATCGCCAAGCCAACAGGGGCAGTTCACGGTCTCTGCCTATACGGATTAGCCTCGTGCTGCTCCGTTTTGCCTTGGCACGCCTTGCCGGCGTCCTCCAGGGCGTTGCTCCGTGATACGTCTCCAACGTATCTATAATTTTTGATTGTTCCATGCTATATTATATCCTGTTTTGGACATTATTGGGCTTTATTATACACTTTTATATTGTTTTTGGGACTAACCTATTAATCGGAGGCCCATCCCAGAATTGTTGTTTTTGCCTATTTTAGGGTTTCGCGGAAAAAGAATATCAAACGGAGTCCAAACGGAATGAAACCTTCGGGAACGTGATTTTCGGAACGAACATGATCCAGAGGACTTGGACCCTACGTCAAGCAATCAACCAGGAAGGCACGAGGTAGGGGGTTTGCCTACCCCCCCCCCCCCAGGCGCACCCTCCACCCTCGTGGGGCCCATGTTGCTCCACCGACGTACTCCTTCCTCCTATATATACCTACGTACCACCAAACTACCAGATATAGAGCCAAAACCCTAATTCCACCGCCGTAACTTTCTGTATCCACGAGATCCCATCTTGGGGCCTTTTTCGGAGCTCCGCCGGAGGGGGTATCGATCACGGAGGGCTCCTACATCAACACCATAGCCTCTTCGATGAAGTGTGAGTAGTTTACTTCAGACCTACGGGTCCATAGTTATTAGCTAGATGGCTTCTTCTCTCTTTTTGGATCTCAATACAAAGTTCTCCCCCTCTCTTGTGGAGATCTATTCGATGTAATCTTCTTTTGCGGTGTGTTTGTTGAAACCGATGAATTGTGGGTTCATGATCAACTTTATCTATGAACAATATTTGAATCTTCTCTGAATTCTTTTATGTATGATTGGTTATCTTTGCAAGTCTCTTTGAATTATCAGTTTGGTTTGGCCTACTAGATTGATCTTTCTTGCAATGGGAGAAGTGCTTAGCTTTGGGTTCAATCTTGAAGTGTCCTTTCCCAGTGACAGTAGCGGCAGCAAGGCACGTATTGTATTGTTGCCATCGAGGATAACAAGATGGGGTTTATATCATATTGCATGAGTTTATCCCTCTACATCATGTCATCTTGCTTAAAGCGTTACTCTGTTCTCTTGAACTTAATACTCTAGATGCATGCTGGATAGCGGTCGATGTGTGGAGTAATAGTAGTAGATGCAGGCAGGAGTCGTTCTACTTGTCTCGGACGTGATGCCTATATACATGATCATACCTAGATATTCTCATAACTATGCTCAATTCTGTCAATTGCTCAACAGTAATTTGTTCACCCACTGTAATACTTATGCTCTCGAGAGAAGCCTCTAGTGAAACCTATGGCCCCCCGGTCTATTTTCCATCATATTAATCTTCCAATACTTAGTTATTTCCTTTGCCATTTATTTTACTTGCATCTTTATTTCTCTTTATCATAAAAATACCAAAAATATTATCTTATCATATCTATTAGATCTCACTCTCGTAGGTGACCGTGAAGGGATTGACAACCCCTTTATCGCGTTGGTTGCGAGGAGTTTATTTGTTTGTGTAGGTGCGAGGGACTCATGCGTGGCCTCCTACTGGATTGATACCTTGGTTCTCAAAAACCGAGGGAAATACTTACGCTGCTCTACTGCATCACCCTTTCCTCTTCAAGGGAAAACCAACGCAGTGCTCAAGAGGTAGCAAGAAGGATTTCTGGCGCCATTGCCGGGGAGTCTACGCAAAAGTCAACATACCAAGTACCCATCACAAACCATTATCTCCTGCATTACATTATTTGTCATTTGCCTCTCATTTTCCTCTCCCCCACTTCACCCTTACCGTTTTATTCGCCCTCTCTCTCTCTCTGTCCTCCTCCTCTTTCTCTATTCGCCTCTTTTTGCTCGTCTCTTGTTTGCTTGTGTGTCGGTTTGCTTGCTTGTCATTATGGCTAGTCCCCTACCTTCTCAGTTGTCTCCCAAAAATGAAGTTCTTAATTTTAAGCAAAGAGAAGGAGAAAACCTAAAAGACGCTTGGTATAGAATTTGCAATGCTCAAAATAGATCTATCAGGAAGCAATCTACTTCTATTCTTCTCCGCAATTTTTATGTAGGTGCTATTCCTCGGCATAGATATGTCCTTGATACCATTACCGGAGGGAACTTCTTGGGTAGCCACACTTTTGATTCCTATAATGCTATGATAGATTTGTTTGGCTCACCCCCTCTTTTGGTTAATGGAACTATGTTAACTTTGGAGCAGCAAAAACTTGAAGTTATTGAAAATAAAGTTGCTACCGTAGAGTTAATTGAAAATTTTGATAAAAATATCCACAACCAAATTACTCAATATGGATCTAAAGTAGGAGTCACTTTGAAAAATATTAAGGAGAAGGAACCCATAGTTAATGAAAGAATAAATCATGATTCCACTACAATCGATAAACTTGAGGGTATCATTACCAACTTGGGAACCACTTTTTATTCCGTAAAGAATACCCCAAGTCCTCCAACTAAAATTGCCAATCTTATGTATGTTCCTAAAAATAAGGGTGAATCCTCTAGCAAAGAAACTGCGGATCTCAAATCTATAAGTATTCATCCTAATCTTTTTACTATCATTAAGGAACCATTTGCTACTAATGATTTTTTAGATTTTGTGCCTAGAAGTTTAATCATTGATAAAAGGAAAGAAACTCCTAAAAGTGATAGATGTCTCATTAAAGAATTACCAACTAAAGATACCTAGATCTATCTTCGCTTTTATGCCTAGCTAGGGGCATTAAACGATAGCGCTTGTTCGGAGGTAACCCAATTTTATTTTTATTCCTTGCTTTTTACTCCTGTTTAGTAATAAATAATTTATCTAGCCTCTGTTTTGGTTGTGTTTTTTGTGTTTAATTAGTGTTTGTGCCAAGTAGAACCGTTGGGAAGACTTGGGGAAAGTCTTTTTGATCTTGCTGTAAAAAACAGAAACTTTAGCGCTCACGAGAATCGCTGCCATTTTTATTTGGAAGGTTCTATTTAGTTAATTATTTTTGAAGATGATTAATAGATTAATTACTCACGTCTAGAAATTTATTTCATAATTGTTGGGTTTCCATAAGTTGCGTTAGCTACAGATTACTACAGACTGTTCTGTTTTTGACAGATTCTGTTTTTCGTGTGTTGTTTGCTTATTTTGATGAATCTATGGCTAGTAAAATAGTTTACAAACCATAGAGAAGTTAGAATATAGTAGGTTTAACACCAATATAAATAAAGAATGAGTTCATTACAGTACCTTGAAGTGGTGTTTTGTTTTCTTTCGCTAACGGAGCTCACGAGATTTTCTACTTTAAGTGTTGTGTTGTGAAGTTTTCAAGTTTTGGGTAAAGATTTGATGGATTATGGAACAAGGAGTGGCAAGAGCCTAAGCTTGGGGATGCCCATGGCATCCCCAAGATAATCTAAGGACACCTAAAAGCCAAAGCTTGGGGATGCCCCGGAAAGGCATCCCCTCTTTCGTCTACTTCCATCGGTAACTTTACTTGGAGCTATATTTTTATTTACCACATGATATGTGTTTTGCTTGGAGCGAGACTTGTATTATTTGAGTCTTTATTTGTTAGTTTTCCACAATCATACTTTCTTTACACACCTTTTGAGAGAGACACACATGATTCGAAAATTGTTAGAATACTCTATGTGCTTCACTTATATCTTTTGAGTTATATAGTTTTTGCTCTAGTGCGTCACTTATATCTTTTAGAGCACGTTGGTGGATTTGTTTTATAGAAACCATTGTTCTCTAATGCTTCACTTAGATCATTTTGAGAGTCCTATAAAACAGCATGGTAAATTGCTTTAATTATGTTGGGCATTCAAGATTAATAATAAAATTTTCTTATGAGTGTGTTGAATACTATGAGAAGTTTGATACTTGATAATTGTTTTGAGATATGGAGATGGTGATATTAGAGTCATGCTAGTTGAGTAGTTGTGAATTTGAGAAATACTTGTGTTAAAGTTTGTGATTCCCGTAGCATGCACGTATGGTGAACCGTTATGTGATGAAGTCGGAGCATGATTTATTTATTGATTGTCTTCCTTATGAGTGGCGGTCGGGGACGAGCGATGGTCTTTTCCTACCAATCTATCCCCCTAGGATCATGCGCGTAGTACTTTTCTTTGATGACTTGTATATTTTTGCAATAAGTATATGAGTTCTTTATGACTAATGTTGAGTCCATGGATCATACGCACTCTCACCCTTCCACCATTGCTAGCCTCTCTAATACGGCGCACCTTTCGCCGGTATAATACACCCACCATATACCTTCCTCAAAACAGCCACCATACCTACCTATCATGGCATTTCCATAGCCATTCTGAGATATATTGCCATGCAACTTACCACCATTCCGTTTACTATGACACGCTCCATCATTGTCATATTGCTTTACGTGATCATGTAGTTGACATTGTATTCGTGGCAAAGCCACCATTCATAATTCTTTCATACATGTCACTCTTGATTCATTGCATATCCCGGTACACCGCCGGAGGCATTCACATAGAGTCATATTTTGTTCTAAGTATTGAGTTGTAATTGTTGAGTTGTAAGTAAATAAAAAGTGTGATGATCATCATTTTTTAGAGCATTGTCCCAAGTGAGGAAAGGATGATGGAGACTATGATTCCCCCACAAGTCGGGATGAGACTTCGGACTAAAAAAAGAGGCCATAAAAAAAGAGAGGGAAAAGGCCCAAATAAAAAAATGAGAGAAAAAGAGAGAAGGGACAATGCTACTATCCTTTTACCACACTTGTGCTTCAAAGTAGCACCAAGATCTTCATAGAGAGTCTCCTATGTTATCACTTTCATATACTAGTGGGAATTTTTTTCATTATAGAACTTGGCTTGTATATTCCAATGATGGGCTTCCTTAAAATGCCCTAGGTCTTCGTGAGCAACCGAGTTGGATGCACACCCACTTAGTTTCTTTTGAGCTTTCATACACTTATAGCTCTAGTGCATCTGTTGCATGGTAATCCCTACTCACTCACATTGATATCTATTAATGGGAATCTCCATAGCCCATTGATATGCCTAGTTGATGTGAGACTATCTTCTCCCTTTTTGTCTTCTTCACAACCACCATTCTATTCCACATATAGTGCTATGTCCATGGCTCACGCTCATGTATTGCGTCAAGATTGAAAAAGTTTGAGAACACTAAAAGTATGAAACAATTGCTTGGCTTGTCATCGGGGTTGTGCATGATTTAAATACTTTGTGTGGTGAAGATGGAGCATAGCCAGACTATATGATTTTGTAGCGATAACTTTCTTTGGCCATGTTATTTTGAAGAGACATAATTGCTTAGTTAGTATGCTTGAAGTATTATTATTTCTATGTCAATATTGAACTTTTGTCTTGAATCTTTCGGATATGAATATTCATACCACAATTAAGAGAATTACATTGAAATTATGCCAAGTAGCATTCCACATCAAAAATTATGTTTTTATCATTTACCTACTCGAGGACGAGCAGGAATTAATCTTGGGGATGCTTGATACGTCTCCAACGTATCTATAATTTTTTATTGTTCCATGCTATATTATATCCTATTCTGGACATTATTGTGCTTTATTATACAATTTTATATTATTTTTAGGACTAACCTATTAACCGGAGGCCCAGCCCAGAATTGCTGTTTTTGCCTATTTTAGGGTTTCGCAGAAAAAGAATATCAAATGGAGTCCAAACGGAATGAAACCTTCGGGAACGTGATTTTCGGAACGAACATGATCCAGAGGACTTGGACCCTACGTCAAGCAATCAACCAGGAAGGCACGAGGTAGGGGGCACGCCTACCCCCCCCCCCCAGGCACGCCCTCCACCCTCGTGGGGCCCACGTTGCTCCATCGGCGTACTCCTTCCTCCTATATATACCTATGTACCCCCACACTACCAGATACGGAGCCAAAACCCTAATTCCACCGCCGTAACTTTCTGTATCCACGAGATCCCATCTTGGGGCCTTTTCCGGAGCTCCGCCGGAGGGGGTATCGATCACGGAGGGCTTCTACATCAACACCATAGCCTCTCCGATGAAGTGTGAGTAGTTTATTTTAGACCTACGGGTCCATAGTTATTAGCTAGATGGATTCTTCTCTCTTTTTGGATCTCAATACAAAGTTATCCCCCTCTCTTGTGGAGATCTATTCGATGTAATCTTCTTTTGTGGTGTGTTTGTTGAGACCGATGAATTATGGGTTTATGATCAAGTTTATCTATGAACAATATTTGAATCTTCTCTGAATTCTTTTATGTATGATTGGTTATCTTTGCAAGTCTCTTCGAATTATCAGTTTGGTTTGGCCTACTAGATTGATCTTTCTTGCAATGGGAGAAGTGCTTAGCTTTGGGTTCAATATTGCGGTGTCCTTTCCCAGTGACAGTAGGGGCAGCAAGGCACATATTGTATTGTTGCCATCGAGGATAACAAGATGGGGTTTATATCATATTGCATGAGTTTATCCCTCTACATCATGTCATCTTGCTTAAAGCATTACTTTGTTCTCTTGAACTTGATGCTCTAGATGCATGCTGGATAGCGGTCGATGTGTGGAGTATTAGTAGTAGATGAAGGCAGGAGTCGTTCTACTTGTCTCGGACGTGATGCCTATATACATGATCATACCTCGATATTCTCATAACTATGCTCAATTCTGTCAATTTCTCAACAGTAATTTGTTCACCCACCGTAATACTTATGCTCTCGAGAGAAGCCTCTAGTGAAACCTATGGCCCCCGGGTCTATTTTCCATCATATTAATCTTCCAATAGTTAGTTATTTCCTTTGCCATTTATTTTACTTGCATCTTTATTTCTCTTTATCATAAAAATACCAAAAATATTATCTTATCATATCTATCAGATCTCAATCTCGTAGGTGACCGTGAAGGGATTGACAACCCCTTTATCGCGTTGGTTGCGAGGAGTTTATTTGTTTGTGTAGGTGCGAGGGACTCGTGCATGGCCTCCTACTAGATTGATACCTTGGTTCTAAAAAATTGAGGGAAATACTTACGCTTCTCTGCTGCATCACCCTTTCCTCTTCAAGGGAAAACCAACGCAGTGCTCAAGAGGTAGCACTCCGCCTCACCCGTCAGCTGCATCTCTGCTGGCCTCGCCTCTGCTTTGCCAAAGCATCGTGCTTATCTCTGAGTCAGCCCCGCAGTTTCAAGCCGGTCCCAAGCCGCCCGTCTTGGACGGTTTAAACCGCCCGCGCACCCGGACAAGTCGCCGCTGCTGGCTGCATCCGCGCAATCCGACTATAGCCACTGTCGCTTCTCCGTGGATCACCCGCTCCTGCCCGAGTCGCCCTTGTGGCTTTGTGATATCTTTCGTCAGGGAGATGGAAAACCCGCTATCGTGCGAAGCCACTGTACTGCTACTACCGTCATCCCTGCGCGGCCTCAGCTTGAGTCGTCGCTGCTCAGACTCGCCATCGCACCTCCGCTGTCGTCGCCGTGCCAGGGAGTCACCACGCTTGAACCGTGCCCCGTCGCCACAGCCTCAATCCGCCGAATCGCCGGCATCCCTCTGCCGCGGTCTCCGCCATTGCCGAGGTCCGGCACCTCCGTCTTCGCCTTCACCGGCCACCTCACGGAGTCACCGTAGTGGATTTCACTCCTGGCCTCCCTCGTCGAAACACCGCGCCTCGCCGGTTTTGCCTCTGCGTTGAGCCGGCGCCGGATCACCATCACCATTGTAAACCGCCGCGGCTTTGTTCCCTCAAACATCAACTATGCCATGCCCCCGCAGGCTCTTCGCGCTATGGAGTTACAGTAACAAGAAACAGGCTCTGTTGTTGGATGCTGGAAAAGTCAGTGGTCCGCCACCAGGCCCATGTGTTAGTAGAATAACTACTACAAGTACAAGTGCTGTGTTAGTTTGCCATTGTATAAAAGAGCATGGGATACGGTACAATGGCCGCATCAGACATCTGATATGTTTTGATTACGGTATCGACGAAAAAAAGAGGATCGTGGAAGCAGTAAAATTTGGACCAGTTGGAAAACCAACAATGACGGACATGACTGGCTCGACGTCCCAAGAAAAGATCAGGTGCTATCCATCTTATTTATTTTTTAATATGCTTTAAAGTTCCTTCGAGAACAATTGTCCTCCCTTTAATATGTTTGTTCCATGATCATGGCAGAGACGATAAGATCATCTGTCATCCAAATACATCAGGACAATTATTCACCACCGAAGTGGAGTTAAATCACGGATATGGAGTGCATAGCATCATCATTTTCACTAACATTTATCCATGCGGCCGTGCTCAACGGAAGTGCTTACGCTGCCGCCCTTGCGGTCCAGTCTACATCAACACACCGGGCTGCACCTGTTTGCATGAGCTATTTATTGAGTATGAGAAAGTCACTGCTTGGGTAGCCCGGTTTTTCTTCTAGATTGGAGGCAAGTTATCATTCAGCCGCCGTCTGCGCTGGATGGCTCAATGGATATGCGCACAAATCGCTTCCATTACAGTTTGGTTAACTTCAAACAGCCAGTTGGAAGGAACCATTGGTCGAGTTGCTGACACGGCTCATATGGGATCATTTATAACCCGCTACAGTCACCTCAACCTTCTGTGGATTTACATCACGTTATCAACACCAATGATATATACCTTATGCTATGGTCAAGTATGGAGAATCTCAAGACAATTCCTTGAGTCATCTTAAGACTCGGGGGCTATGATGATATGACTCAGCAAGTCTTGCCAGTTTCAGCAAATTCAAGTGCCCCAGGATGTTGAAGGAAAGATAACTCAGTCCTGGAGGCTACTGTTATATTGATGAAAATTTAAAGGAGGTCGGAAATATTTCGGCTCACAATGACGCTTCCGGTTTATAATCCGATTTAAGGGAAATCCCGTCTCCCACATAGCGCTGAAACTCTTAGTATCTAGTTCAAATCCGGTTTAAGAGGAAACTATCTCTTGCAAAGCTCTGATGCTCTCAATATCCGGTTCAAAATCCCGGTTCAAGAAGAATTTATCTCTTGCAAAAATTTAAAGGTTGCCGAAGAGGGCCTGTTGCCATGAGTTCAAACATGGGTATCCTGCCTTATTAGCTTATCATATTATTGATCACATGGGGCTTCCTGCTCATTGAGCATAGCTATGAATACCCTCTTGATCCGGCTATCAAGCCAATATTATCAATATTATCGTAAGAGCACAGCTCTGGTTACTTCGGTAATCCAGCTATAAAGCCAATATTATCATAAGGGGCCAAAGAGAGTTTGCTGCACAGCACAGCTCAAACATGGTATCCCTTGAGCACAGCTCACAATATCACTTGGGGGCTATGTTCAAACCATAGTCACACCTCTTGATAGGCATAAGGGCACCAGGGAAATCACTTGGGGGCTTGGCCGTATCCGAAACATAGCTACACCTCTTGATAGGCATAAGGCCACCAAGGAAATCACTTGGGGGCTATGGGTACGAATCATAGTTACACCTCTTGATAGGCATAAGGGCACCAGGGAAATCACTTGGGGGCTTGGTCATATCCGAACCATAGCTACACCTCTTGATAGGCATAAGGGCACCAGGGAAATCACTTGGGGGCTATGGGTTCGAACCATAGCTACACCTCTTGATCGGCATAAGGCCACAAGGGAAATCACTTGGGGGCTTGGTCGTATTCGAACCATAGCTACACCTCTTGATCGGTGCAATGCCACAATTATGACTACTTGAAGGCTCTGGTCATATCCGAACCATAGCTTAAACCCTCTTGATCATACACATAAATCATCATATATTGTGTCATAATAGCCAACACGGCTGGATTTTTATTATGGTTATCATAACCAATATTATGATTGAGGTTTTCAAAGTCGCTTCAGTGCAATGGATATAATTTATTCTACAATGGAAGGAATAGTCCTGAGTCGCTGCAGGCTTACGACCCGGTACTTGGGGGCTACATTATTCAAGTTGAGATTACATCAAATACACAAGCCCCATGTTGCTGCAAGCATGCACCATGACACTTGGGGGCTAATGCAAAATCATTGTTTGCTCACCTTATTTAAGACCCGACTCATCACATCATAATGAGCCGGCCCTTGGGGGCTACCAATTGCTCCTGTCAACAATTCAAGGTACAAAGCTTTTAATCCATTATATTGAAGGGTCCATTGCTCAGTTGGTAAAGCACAAGGCTCTTAACCTTGTGGACGTGGGTTCAAGCCCCATGATGGGGTTATATCATATGATGTTATTTTCATTGAAGTTTTTATGAGCATCATGCAATTACAAGTCCCAGGTTGTTGCAAGCATGACAACCCGACACTTGGGGGCTACATATGTGGAATATTCAGTTCTGACTGGTGATTGAGATGAACAACCTGGATTTCTTCAAGCTTGTGACATTCATATTGAAGCAAATCTTAAGTTGTTACTACGTTACCTTCTTAAGACTTGGGGGCTACAAGTGATAGGCATATAAGAGGTATATTTTCAAGCCTGATGTTAACTACAATTATGACCCGGTGCTATCAATATTTATAAACCGGCAATCTTGGCAATGATAAACCGGCAAGTTCTACATCCTTAAACCGGCTGAAGATCAGATGAGTATTTCAAGGACCAATATTTTTGTTAAGCATTGGGAGTTGAGTCAAATGAATTATTCTTCATAATGTTTTTCTATGACAAACCAATGTCAGCAAATTGATTATGAAGCTGGTCTATTGACCCGGATTTCCTAGAAGAAGGAAATGCCAAGGACTTAAGGATGATCAGGATCAGTTTAACATGGATAAATCCAAATTAAACTAGGGGCTAATGTCGGGGATATACCCCGCGGTATGATCCGGCCGGAGTTATAACCCGGCTGGGACCTGGTAAACCGGCATGTGTTAAGTCAGATGATAACCCGGCAGGTGTTAAGTCAGATGATAGCCCGGCATGTGTTAAGTTAGATGATAACCCGGCAGATGTTAAGTCAGATGATAACCCGGCAGACAGTCATAACCCGGCAGACGGTGATAACTGGTTGACAGTCATAACCAGGCAGACAGTGATAACTGGTTGACAGTCATAACCAGGTAGACAGTGATAACTGGTTGACAGTCATAACCCGGCAGACAGTGATAATTGGTTGACAGTCATAACTCGGCAGATAGAGTCGCCTGGGGTTATGAAGCTCGAGACGTTATGAAGCCCAAGACATTAAGAAGCCCATGAAAAGAAGTCAGAATAGTTTAAGTCTTAATCCGAGTTGGTCTCTACATGTAACCCGCCCCTCCACATATATAGGGAGGGGCAGGGCACCCCAAGAGGGGGGAGAGAAACAATCTTTAGGGCTAGACATAACTGGGAGAGTCGGTTTACGGTGACTCCCTCGTGATGATAATGAGACTTAGCCACAAACAGCATGTAGGGTTGTTACCGGATGATGTTTCCCGGGGCCCGAAGCTGTCTAAATCCTTGTCTTGCGTTGTGTCTCTCGACTCCGCTCAACCCCTCTCAAGCTACCACATAGATGCGTTGGCCTCACGACTAAGTCCTCACACTAGGACAGCTGCCGTGACAAATTCCACGACACCTAGGATACGTGATTTCTTGTGCCTGTGTGCAAGTGGATGGGGCCCACCAAAACAACTCAGGCGTAGCACATTTTCTGGAGACCAAAGTCTAAGTCGGTTAGTATTTAGGTTTTTTTTCTACAGTTCTTTTTCTACCCTGAGTTAGAGATAGAATCAGATATTTAGTTTAATTCTTGAGAGTCAAGTTAGAAGGGTCGGCTTGTATTATAAAAGCCAAGTCCGTGTGCCATGTAATGGTTAGGTGATGTTAAGATGAATTAGGCCCAGTTATGTGTTTCGGCCGTCGGCCATTATCGAGATTAGAGAATTCTTGTCAACAATCTCTACTGGCGTGTGAGTTCCTGCGACACGGCGCGTAGGAAGATTACAAGCTGAGCATGTATGGTTCGTCTATGTTATTCATTCGGTTCGAGGGGTTGGCGTGTTTTTGCGCGGGATTTGCGAGCATCTTTGTAAACCCGCGACGAGTTCTTGCTGCGATGGATTTTTGTGCCGTGAAAGATCGGGCCAACAACGAACCGACCCTCGCCTCGAGGTTCGCACCTCATCACGTGAGATGGAGTAGTTTTCAATGGTGAACATCTCTATGTTGATCATATCTACTATATGATTCACGTTCGACCTTTCAGTCTCTAGTGTTCCGAGGCCATGTATGTAGATGCTAGGCTCATCAAGTTTAACCGGAGTATTCCACATGTGCAAAACTTTCTTGCACCCGTTGTATCCGAACGTAGAGCTTATCACACCCGATCATCACGAGGTGTCTCAGCACGACAAACTATCACAATGGTGCATACTCAGCGAGAACACTTATACCTTAAAATTTTAGTAAGGGATCATCTTATAATGCAACCGCCGTACTAAGCAAAATAAGATGCATAAAAGATAAACATCACATGCAATCAAAATATGTGACATGATATGGCCATCATCATCTTCTACCTTTGATCTCCATCTCCAAAGCACCGTCATGATCTCCATCGTCACCGGCTTGACACCTTGATCTCCATCGTAGCGTCGTGGTCGTCTCACCAACTATTGCTTCTACAACTATCGCTAACACATAGTGATAAAGTAAAGCAATTACATGAGTTTGCCTTTCATATAATAAAGCAACAACCATAAGGCTCCTGCCAGTTGCCGATAACTTTTACAAAACATGATCATCTCATACAATAACATATATCACATCAGTCTTGACCATATCACATCACAACATGCCCTGCAAAAACAAGTTAGACACCCTCTACTTTGTTGTTGCAAGTTTTACGTGGCTACTATGGGATTCTAGCAAGAACCGTTCTTACCTACGCATAAAAACCACAACGGTGATTTATCAAGTTTGCTATTTTATCCTTCAACAAGGACCGGACGCCGTCAAATTTGATTCAACTAAAGTTGGAGAAACAGACACCCGCCAGCCACCTTTATGCAAAACTAATTGCATGTCTGCCGGTGGAACTGTCTCATGAACGTGATCATGTAAGGTTGGTCCAGGCCGCTTCATCCAACAATACCGCCGAATCAAAATAAGACATTGGTGGTAAGAAGTATGACGATCACCGCCCACAACTCTTTGTGTTCTACTCGTGCATATCATCTACGCATAGACCTGGCTTGGATGCCACTGTTAGAAACATAGCATGAAATTTCAAAAAATTCTTACGCTCACGCAAGATCTATCTAGGAGATTGAGGGAGTCCTGGATTAGGGGGTCTCCGGACAGCCGGACTATATCCTTTGGCCGGACTGTTGGACTATTAAGATACGAGATTAAAGACTTCGTCCCGTGTCCGGATGGGACTCTACTTGGCATGGAAGGCAAGCTAGGTAATACGGATATGTATATCTCCTCCTTTGTAACCGACCTTGTGTAACCCTAGCCCCCTCCGGTGTCTATATAAGCCAGAGGGTTTTAGTCCATAGGACAACATACAATCATACCATAGGCTAGCTTCTAGGGTTTAGCCTCTCTGATCTCGTGGTAGATCAACTCTTGTAATACTCATATCATCAAGAACAATCAAGCAGGACGTAGGGTTTTACCTCCACCAAGAGGGCCCGAACCTGGGTAAACATCGTGTCCCCTGCCTCCTGTTACCATCCGCCTTAGACGCACAGTTCGGGACCCCCTACCCGAGATCTGCCGGTTTTGACACCGACATTGGTGCTTTCATTGAGAGTTCCACTGTGTCGTCACCATAAGGCTTGATGGCTCCTTCGATCATCGCTAGCGATGCGGTCCTGGGTGAGGCTTTCCTCCCCAGACAGATCTTCATATTCAGCGGCTTTGCACTGCGGGCCAATTCTCTTAGCCATCTGGAGTAGATTGAGAGCTATGCCCCTGGCCATCAGGTCAGATTTGGAAACTTGAACTACACGGCCGACATCCGCGCAGACTTGATCTTCGACGGATTTGAGCCCATGCCGGACGCGCCGCGCAGTCTTGACGAGCATGACGTAACTCTGCCGTCGAACAATGTTTGGGAGATCGCATCCGCAGCTACTCCGTCCATCAATCCGGAGCAAGTCGCGCCATCCGAGAGCGGAGGGATGGACCTCGCCATGGAGGCCGCACTCTCAGTGGCGATAGAGCCGGATACTGACTCCACCCCTTACGAGAGCCGTGTCTCAAAACCACTGGATTCATCTCCGGCCATGGACTCTGAGCCGCTCATATCCGTGCCCGTCGAGTCCGACTGGGCGCTGATCATGGAGTTCACCTCCATGGACATCTTTCAGCACTCACCCTTCGGGGATGTGCTAAATTCATTAAGGTCTCTCCCCTATCAGGAGAACCTTGGCCGAACTATGTCCGGCTAGAATGGGATGCGGACGACGAAGAAATTCGCTGCCCACCCACCACCCACTTAGTAGCCACTATCGATGACTTATCTGACATGCTCGACTTTGGCTCCAAAGACTTCGACGGTATGGACGACGAGGTCGGAGAAGAACAGGATCCACCACCCTCGGGGCACTGGACCGCCACCTCATCATATGATATATACATGGTGGACACCCCCAAAGAAGCCAATGGCGACGAGAAAGCGGAGGATGACCCCTCCAAGAAGCAACCCAAGCGCCAACGTCAGCGGCGCCGCTCTAAGTCCCGCCACAGCAAGAGCAGTGATACCGACACAGGAGATAATAACACTCCGGATAGCGCCGAAGACAACAACAATCCCCTCCAGCACGGTGCAGAGCTAGAGGACAAACAAGCTAGCCCCCCAGAGCAGGCAGCAGATGGAGAACCTGTAGGATCGAAAGTATGTCTAGAGGGGGGGTGATTAGACTACTTGACCAAATAAAAACTTAATCTTTTCCAATTTCAGTTCTTGGCAGATTTTAGCTAATTTAGGACAAGTCAAGCAATCATCACACAATTCAAGCAAGCATGCAAAGAGTATATTGGCAGCGGAAAGTAAAGCATGCAACTTGCAAGAATATAAAGGGAAGGGTTTGGAGAATTCAAACGCTATTGGAGACACGGATGTTTTTCCCGTGGTTCGGATAGGTGGTGCTATCCTACCTCCATGTTGATGGAGACTTCAACCCACGAAGGGTAACGGTTGCGCGAGTCCACACAGGGCTCCACCCAAGGGCAATGGTTGCGCGAGTCCACGAAGGGCTCCACCCACGAAGGGTCCACGAAGAAGCAACCACCCACAAAGGGTCCACGAAGAAGCAACCTTGTCTATCCCACCATGGCCATCGCCCACGAAGGACTTGCCTCACTAGCGGTAGATCTTCACAAAGTAGGCGATCTCCTTGCCCTTACAAACTCCTTGGTTCAACTCCACAATCTTGTCGGAGGCTCCCAAGTGACACCTAGCCAATCTAGGAGACACCACTCTCCAAGAAGTAACAAATGGTGTGTAGGTAATGAACTCCTTGCTCTTGTGCTTCAAATGATAGTCTCCCCAACACTCAACTCTCTCTCATAGGATTTGGATTTGGTGGAAAGAAGATTTGAGTGGAAAGCAACTTGGGAAGGCTAGAGATCAAGATTCATATGGTAGGAATGGAATGTCTTGATCTCAACACATGAGTAGGTGGTTTTCTCTCAGAACATATGAGTAGGAATGGTGTGTGTGTTCTGATGGCTCTCTCATCGAATGAGAAGGAGGTGGAGGGGTATATATAGCCTCCACACAAAATCCAACCGTTACACACAATTTACCAATCTTGGTGGGACCGAATCAGAAAACTCGGTCTGACCGAAGTAGTAAATCTAGTGACCGTTAGGAATTTCGGTGGGACTGACATGCAACTCGGTAGGACCGATTCGGTTAGGGTTTGGGCATAACGTAATCTCGGTGAGACCGATTACACAAACTCGGTGAGACCGAATTTGGTAATTAGCTAACCAGAGAGTTGGTCAGGCAAACTCGGTGGGACCGATTTTCTCTTTCGGTGAGACCGAGTGGAACTCGGTGAGACCGAAAAGTTACAAAGGGGAAACACTGAGTTTACATTGCAATCTCGGTGGGACCGATTCGCTCTTTCGGTGGGACCGAAAAGTTACAAAAGGGAAACAGAGAGTTTGCAACCCCATCTCGGTGGGACCGAGATCCTTATCGGTAGAACCGAATTGCTAGGGTTTGGCAGTGGCTAATGACAAGTGAAACTCGGTGGCGCCGGATAGGAAAAATCGGTAGGACCGAGTTTGGCTTAGAGTTTAGGTCATATGTGGATATGGGAAAGTAGTTGAGGGTTTTGGAGCATATCATTAAGCACATGAAGCAAGAGGCTCATTAAGCAACACCTCATCCCTCCTTAATAGTATTGGCTTTTCCTAAAGACTCAATGTGATCTTGGATCACTAAAATATGAAATGAAGAGTCTTGAGCTTTTGAGCTTGAGCCAATCCTTTGTCCTTAGCATTTTGAGGGTTCCACTTTCACATCCATGCCATGCCAATCATTGAGCTTTCCTGAAATAATCATCTTGGAATAGCATTAGCTCAATGAGCTATATGTTGTTATGAATTACCAAAACCACCTAGGGATAGTTGCACTTTCAGAACCGGAGGAGGACAATTACATGCCTCTCTCCGAAGACGAGGCGAGCCTCGGCGATTACGAGTTTATCGTGCCTGAGGACCCCGTCGAGCAAGAGCATTTCAAGTGTCGGCTTATGGCCACGGCAAGTAGCCTAAAGAACAAACATCAACAGCTTCAAGATGATCAAGACTTGCTAGCAGACAGATGGAACAAAGTCCTTGCGGCCAAGGAGCATGAACTCGAGTGCCCGTCCAAGAGTTACCCAAAACGCAAGTTGCTACCTCACCTCGAGGAGGAAGCATTGAAACATCATTCACCAGTGTACGATGCGGCTGACCGGCCACTATGCGGCCGAGCCAAAGAGGCGTTTTAGCCTAAAGTTCAGACTGCACCCAGTCGCCACTCAGTCAAAAATACTAAGGCCTTGGGCAACACAGAGGACCTGCGAGACATCTTGGACAGTAAGGCAAAAATCGCGTCAATATACGGGACACGAGCACGTGTGCCCACACGGGACGATGATCGTCGTGTCGGATACACCAAGAGTAAATACAGCCAGGCCGAATACAATAGACAAGACTCATACGAACTACGTCGGGATATAGCCCGGCACAGAGGTGCCGCACACCCCCTATGCTTCACTGATGAAGTTATGAATCATGAATTCCTGGAGGGTTTCAAACCCGTAAATATCGAATCATACGACGGCACATCAGATCCCGCTGTATGGATTGAGGATTTCCCCCTTCACATCCACATGGCTCACAGTGACGATCTACATGCCATCAAGTACCTCCCACTAAAACTCAAAGGACCAGCTCGACATTGGCTGAATAGCTTGCCAGCAGATTCCTTTGGCAGTTGGGAGGATTTGGAAGATGCATTTCTTGACAACTTCCAGGGCACTTATGTGCGGACACCGGATGCTGATGACTTGAGCCACATAACCCAGCAGCCAGGGGAATCGGCCAGACAATTCTGGACATGGTTCCTGACTAAGAAAAATCAAATTGCAGACTGTCCGGATGCAGAAGCGCTAGCGGCATTCAAGCATAACATTCGCGACGAGTGGCTCACCCGCCACCTCGGCCAGGAGAAGCCGAAATCTATGGCAGCCCTCACAACACTCATGACCCGCTTTTGCGCGGGTGAGGACAGCTGGCTGGCTCGCAGCAACAACAAATCAAGGAATCCGGATACCTCGAATACCAAAGACGTTAACGGTAGGCAGTGTCGTAATAGACCAAAGCACCGTAATAACGGCAATAACACCGAAGATACGGCAATCAATGCCGGATTCAGAGGCTCTAAATCCGGTCAGCGGAAAAAGCCATTTAAAAGAAATACTCTGCTCCGTCCAGTCTGGATCGCACACTGGACCGCTCGTGTCAAATCCATGGCACCCCTGACAAGCCAGCCAATCACACCAACAGAGAATGCTGGGTGTTCAAGCAGGCCGTCAATTTAAATGCCGAAAACAAGGACAATTGGCTGCATAGCGATGACGAGGAGGAGCCCCGGCCGCCGAACCCAGGAGGACAGAAGGGGTTTCCCACACAAGTGAAGACAGTGAACATGATATACGCAACCCACATTCCCAAGAGGGAGCGGAAGCATGCACTAAGGGACGTCTACGTGATGGAGCCCGTTGCCCCGAAGTTCAACCCATGGTCTGCTTGTCTGATCACCTTCGATCGTAGGGGCCACCCCACTAGCATCCGTCATGGCAGATCCGCCGCACTGGTCCTACACCCCATCATTGACGGATTTCACCTCACTCGAGTCCTTATGGACGGTGGCAGCAGCCTGAACCTGCTTTATCAGGATACAATGCGAAAAATGGGTATCGATCCCTCAAGGATCAAACCCAGCAAAACCACCTTTAAAGGCGTCATCCTAGGTGTAGAGGCTCATTGCATAGGCTCAATCACACTGGAAGTGGTCTTCGAATCACCGGATAACTTCCGAAGCGAAGAGTTAATCTTCGACATCGTCCCGTTTCGCAGTGGCTTTCATGCACTGCTCAGACGGACAGCATTTGCAAAATTCAACGCAGTGCTGCATTACGCATACCTCAAGCTCAAGATGCCAGGACCCCGCGGGGTCATAACAGTAAATGGAAACACAAAACGCTCGCTCCATATAGAAGAGCACACTGCGGCCCTTGCAGTAGAGGCACAAAGCAGCCTGTTCAGGCAGACCACTCATTCGGTGTTACAGACCCCGGACACCTTCAAGCGAGTCCGGAACAATCTGCAACAGGATCGCCTGGAGCGATCAACGCTCGCCTAGCAATCCGTCCCCCGTCCCAGTCCCAGTGCAGCGACGAAATTTGTGCCGCGCATACATAACTACGCATTGAAAATACCATGGACATAGGCGGGGGCACAATCAGGACACGCCCCGCATTGTGGCTTAACCACACCAGGGGTTGTATACCTTTGACATTCCTTTTCTCTTTCAGGGCCTAACTCTTCGGAAGCCCTTTCCGACAGTTCAATTGCCGGACACATTTCGGAAGCAACAACCAAGGCGGCAAGAAGCTAGGATGAACACGGGAACCGCCAGGTGGTCTCTAGTAATACTTGATATACCCGCTTTTCACTATTTATGCGTAGCTTGCCTTGGGATAGGACATTCCGAATTGTCCTGCTTTATGCTTATTGCACTACTTGTACCAGTACACTTCGATGTATTATTCAAATAACAATGCATATTATTAATCTATCATTGCATTATTTAAGTTTTTCTCTTTCTCTTATATGTCCATTTACGACATTCCGAACCTGCACGCTCGGGTGCGGTCAGTACGCCAGGGGCTCTCGTTTACCCCGTAATACGGCGCAAGAAGTCCGAACACTTTCAAAGTGTGGCACCCCGAACTTATAGCATTATATGCATCAGCTCTGAATCATGTCTTGGGTCAAATGTTGGGTTGCCCGACTCCCATGCTTTGGTACCTTACGTTCCGCTATATCGGCTAAGGTAGCGGTGGGAGAACTACTGCGATTGTGTCTCGGTTCTTCCAGACGAGCACCTCAGTAGAGAAAGCCAAAAAATGACTGTCATGATAAGGCGAGAGACTGGTCACTGTTCGAGAGGTCTCAAGTCCTTAAAGACTTTTTCCGCTTCAGGCGAGGAGTCGGCCTTGTCCGGCTTAGGCGTGTATAGCACCCCAAATTCGTCCCTCCGAATACCAGGGGCTTCGCCAAAAATTTAAAATCATAGACTTCTATGGCTAGGTGAGAGTGATAAAGCATTATAGTCCGATTGCCTGGTTCGTTGCAATGAGCACCTCCCTTGAAGGACCCAAAATTGGGGTAAAGAGTGTTCATATTTACCCCGAACACCCCAGTACTAGTTACATGGGGGCAGAAGCCGACGACTGGCCAACTCTCAGATTTTATAAACAGACACACAGAAGGTAATATTTTAAATTAAGAAAGCGCCGCATGGCACAAAAGAACTCGTTACATATTACAGGATCACATGGGCATGTTCATTCAAAGATTACATCCTTGGCACACTCATCTGCCACTAAGCGGGAACCCTTCGGGACGCTCTCATAGTAATTCTCGGGGCAGCGATGCTCCTTGCCCTCCGGCGGCCCCTCCTTCACAAGCTTCACGGTGTCCAGCTTCGCCCGGTGCACCTTCGCCCAGTCAAAAGCCCTGTGTGCACCTTCGATGCAGATGGACCGCTTGATGACCTCAAGCCATGGGCAGGCTTCCACCAGCCGCCTCACCAGACCGAAGTAGCTGCCAGACAGGGGCTCGCCAGGCCACATCCAGACTATAAGGTCCCTCATGGCCTGTTCGGACGCCTTGTGAAGTTCGACCAACTGCTTCAGCTGGTCGCTCAAGGACACGGGGTGTTCAGTCCCAGTATACTGAGACCAGAACAACTTCTCCGTTGAGCTCCCCTTCTCAGCCCGGTAAAACTCTGCGGCATCCAGCACACCGCGAGGAAGATCTGCAAACGCTCATAGAGAGCTCCGAACTCGGGTAAGAAAAAGGAAAGTCTCCTTCACATTCTTGCTTTGCATATTGAATGCCTTACCCGCTGCTATCTTCTTCGCCGCATCAATCTCCTGGAGGGCCTTGTGGGCTTCGGCCTTGGCGCTCCGGATGCTTTCAAGTGCCTGCGCGAGCTCGGACTCTTGCGTCTTGGAGTCAAGCTCCAAGGACTCATGCTTTTTGGCGAGAGCCTCGAGCTCTTGCTGCACCTCGCCCACTCGGGCTTCTTGTTTCTCCCGTTCAATGCGTTCTTTGGCCGCTTTGTCTTCGGCCGTGGACAATGCCTTCCTCAGGGTCTCCACCTCAGTCGTGGCCCCTGACAAATTCATGATGATCCTATTACTTTGCACCGAACTTCTTTTTAACTATATAAACTGGGGTATATCTTGCCTTTGCTCTCTTCGAGCTGCCCCTTGGTAAGGCCGAGCTCGTCCTCGGATCGCTTCAGGGCCTGCTTTAGCGCAGAGACCTCCGCAGTACGTGCGGCAGCGGCCAGCAGGGAAGCATGCACATACACATAGACATACTCTAATTAGACTCCTGAGTTATCATTTGATACTCTATTCGGATTTTATTCGCGAACGCCGAACAGAGCATCAGGGGCTACTATCTATGCGGTAATATTTTTATATTTTGAATGCTTACCTCAAAGCCTGTTAGGAGGCTGGCGCAATCTTCGGTCAGTCCATTTTTGGCGGACTGAACCTTCTTGACCACCGCACTCATGATAGTGCGGTGTTCTTCATCGATGGAAGCGCTGTGAAGCGCTTCCAGCAAGTTGTTCGGTGCCTCTGGTTGGACAAAGGACACCGGCACGGATGGTTAGCCCCCCTTAATGGGGGACCGCCTGCCGGAGTCCGGAACCATCGAAGGTTCTGGCGCAGTGTCTGGCTGGGGCCCGAACTCTAAGCCCATAGGAGCCTCGCTCCCTTGGTACTCAGGGTCCGGGAGGTCGCCGTGAGGTGCCCCCGGGATCACCTCCCCTTGGGTCGGTGCCTTTTGAGACACCACCTCGGCGTTGTCCGTAGGGCGAGGGGTGGAAGCCGTCGGAGGAGAACCGCTGTTCCTATCCGACGAGCCCAAAGAGCCGCTTGACGAGGGTACGTCGAGATGAGCTCGGGTCGGACTGCATAATCATGTTCGGCATGAGCAAAGGCAGTACAATAAAACATACCATGAAGTACTATGGTGTCCGGACACTTACGACTTCGCCAGGGGCTTGTCCCTGGGTAGCCACTCGTCGCCGTTGTCGGCGGTCGTCATGGCATGGTCCGAAGGGAGGGTCTTTCCCTTCTTGGACCCTTCGGCCTCCCCGGATGGGTCGGCCTTCCTTTTCTTGTCTCCCCCGGCTGGGGGGAGAACTTTTCTCCTCCTCCTCGTTTTCGTGGGAGGAGTGCGCGCCGGACTCATCGGATGATGAGTCCGATAGAACCACCTTGCGCCAGAGACCCTTTCGGGTCCCCGCGGCCTTCTTCTGGGCCGTCTTTTCCGGCACCTCGTAAGGTGCCGGAGTCAACATCTTCGTTAGAAGAGCATTTGCAGGATCTTCAGGCAGGGGGGCTGGGTAATCAAGCTGCTCCGCTGTCTTTATCCAGTCCTGTTAATGGCATGAAAGCTTAGATCCAGCACATAACCAAACCAGGGCACATAAATACCCTGAGAGATATAAAAGCCTACCGGATGGGCGCGGCGCTTTGCGTTGAGTCCGCGGTCTTCGGTGAGGGAGGGAGGAATCTCGGCGCCCTTGAACAGCACCCTCCAGACGTCCTCGTGCATCGTGTCGTAGAGCTCTCGTAGCATCTGGTGCTGGGCGGAGTCGAACTCCCACAAAACAAATGCCCGTCGTTGGCACGGAAGGATCCGGCGGAAGAACATAACATGGACCACGTTGACGAGCTTGATTTTCTTGTTCGTCATGTTCTGGATGCAGGTCTGGAGTCCGGCCAGCTCTACTAAAGAGCCCCAGGACAGGCCCTTCTTTTTCCAGGAGGTGAGCCGCGTGGGGATTCCGGATCGAAATTTGGGGGCCGCCACCCAGTTGGAGTCGCGCGGCTCGGTGATGTAGAACCACCCCGATTGCCACCCCTTTATGGTATCCACATAGGTACCCTCGAGCCAGGTGACATTAGGCATCTTGCCCACCATGGCGCCTCCGCATTCTGCTTGTTGGCCACCCACCACCTTCGGTTTGACATTGAAGGTTTTCAGCCATAGGCCGAAGTGGGGCCTGATGCGGAGGAAGGCCTCGCACACGACGATAAACACCGAGATGTTGAGGATGAAGTTGGGGGCCAGATCATGAAAATCCAGCCCGTAGTAGAACATGAGCCTGCGAACAAATGGGTGGAGAGGAAATCCCAGTCCGCGGACGAAATGGGTAAGAAAAACTACCCTCTCATGGGGTTCGGGCGTTGGGACGATCTACCCCGCATTCGGCAGCTGGTGCGCAATATTTGCAGCTAGGTATCCGGCCTCCCGTAACTTTTTGATGTTCTCCTTCGTCATCACTTGCCTCCTGCTCCAGACATGATTGGAGTGGTTCGAGAAGAAGAATGCGAGCTTGGGCGCTAGAGCTCGGGTGTGCAGGAATGGGTAAGCGAGAAGGAAGAAGGCGTGGGTGAAAAAAGTAAATCTTTGTCCCTTTATAAGGGAGAAGGAGGCGATGAGTCTCCCCACTTGCCTGGCAAAACCGCTTATTCCCCAGGCGCCGTAATTGATGGCGGGTTGGGTTACCCACGTCCGTATTGATGAGAATCCATTGATAAGGTGAACATGATCTCTGCTTTGACAAGACGTATCAAGAAAACCGCCTCGCGATATGTGCGGAGCTGGTTGAGAAAAGCGGTTCGAATAATAACTGGGCCATGAAGTGATGTCATACTATCGAAATGTGTCAGCAGATTAGATTTGTGGAAGTATTATTCTCTCTACAGTGGTATGTGGAACTTATTTTGCAGGGTCAGACACTATCCTTGTATTCAAACTCTTCCATGGTGAGTTCGGAGGAGGAACCCACCTTGCAATGCCGAAGACAACACTGCGCCAGACTCATCGTCATTGAAGCCTGGTTCAGAGGCTACTGAGGGAGTCCTAGATTAGGGGGTCTCCGGACAGCCGGACTATATCCTTTGGCAGGACTGTTGCACTATTAAGATACGAGATTGAAGACTTCGTCCCATGTCCGGATGGGACTCTACTTGGCGTGGAAGGCAAGCTAGGCAATACGGATATGTATATCTCCTCCTTTGTAACCGACCTTGTGTAACCCTAGCCCCCTCCGGTGTCTATATAAACTGGAGGGTTTTAGTCCGTAGTACAACATACAATCATACCATAGGCTAGCTTCTAGGGTTTAGCCTCTCTGATCTCGTGGTATATCAACTCTTGTAATACTCATATCATCAAGAATAATCAAGCAGGACGTAGGGTTTTACCTCCATCAAGAGGGCCCGAACCTGGGTAAACATCGTGTCCCCTGCCTCATGTTACCATCCGCCTTAGACGCACAGTTCGGGACCCCCTACCCGAGATCCTCCGGTTTTGACACCGACAGAGATGCTTAGCAACGAGAGGGGGAGAGTGTGCCCATGTACCCTCGTAGACCGAAAGCGGAAGCGTTTTGACAACGCGGTTGATGTAGTCAAACTTCTTCTCGTTCCGACCGGTCAAGCACCAAACATACGGCACCTCCGAGTTCTGCACACGTTCAGCTCGATGACGTCCCTCAAACTCTTGATCCAGCAAAGTGTCGAGGGAGAGTTTTGTCAGCACGACGGAGTGGTGACGGTGATGGTGAAGTGATCCACGCAAGGCTTCGCCTAAGCACTGCGACAATATGACCGGAGGCGTAAAATGTGGAGGGAGTGATAACCCACAAGTATAGGGGATCGTTTGTAGCCTTTTTCGATAAATAAGAGTGTCGAACCCAACGAGGAGCTAAAGGTAGAACAAATATTCCCTCAAGCTCTATCGACCACCGATACAACTCTACGCACGCTTAACGTTTACTTTACCAGAAACAAGTATGAAACTATTTGGCAAGAATAAAACTACAAATACTTTGCGAGAATAAAACTATGAATAAATTGCAAGCTAATAAAAGTGGATAGCTTTTGTCAATAAGAAAGTCATTTGTCCCCAGGGAATCGATAACAAGTACCGGTAATCATTCTTGCAATTTTATATGAGGGAGAGGCATACTTTCTCTACTTGGATCATATGCACGTATGATTGGAACTCTAGCAGGCATCCACAACTACTAAAGATCATTAAGATCATAAAACCCAACCATAGCATTAAGTATCAAGTCCTCTTTACTCCCATACGCCATAGCCTACCTATCCGCGTTTAAGTTTCTGTCACTCTCGCAACACTGACAATAAGAAAACCATGAACATATTACAACACCCTAGAGTGAGGGCCTCTCACGTTTGCGTGAGAAGGAGGGAACCGTAGGACAACACCATAAATAAAATATACAATCATACCAACCAAGATCACGATTAACCCACAGGACAAAGCGGATCTACTCAAATATAATAAGATAACCATAGATCACTGGGAAATAATATATGGAGTTGAGCACCATGTTTAAGTAGAGATTACAGCGGGGATAAGAGGTGTTACACCGCTGCAAAGAGGGGGAGAGAGTTGGTGATGACGGTAGCAAGATTGTTGATGTAGATCGCCATCCCGATCGTTGCCCCGGCGGCACTTCGGCGCCACCAGAAGCGATGGGGAGAGAGCCCCCTCCTTCTTCTTCTTCTTCCTTGGCCTCCCCCTAGATGGGAGGAGGGTTCCCCCTCTGGTCCTTGGCTCCCATGGCATGGGAGGGGTGAGAGCCCCTCCGAGATTGGATCTGTCCTCTTCTGTTTCGCGTTCCCCAGATCTGGCCGAAAACCGTTTCTTATATTCCCGGAGATCCGTAACTCCGATTGCGCTGAGATTTTAACATGATTTTTTCAAGATATAAGCTTCGTTGCACCTGAAGTAGAGGTCCAACCGACGTACGAGGTGGGCACAACCCACCTCCGCGCGCTAGGGGCCTCTGGCGCGCCCTGGTGTATCATGCCATGTGTGGGCCTTCGTTTGCGGTGATTCCAACTCCCAAAAATCACATATATTCCAAAATAATTCTCCGTAAATTTTCATCGCGTTTGGACGTCGTTTGATATGGATACTCTGCGACAAAAAAACATGCAGAAAACAGGAACTGACACTTGGCACTGGATCAATAGGTTAGTCCAATAAATCATATAAAAAATTGCCAAAAGTATGTAAAACTTGTATAATATTGGCATGAAACAATCAAAAATTATAGATACGACGGAGACGTATCAGCATCCCCAAGCTTAATTCATGCTCGTCCTCGAGCAGGTAAATGATAAAATAGATAATTTTTGATGTGGAATGCTACCTAGAATAAACTTGATCATATATCTAATCATGGCATGAATATTAAGACATAAGTGATCCAAAGCAATAGTCTATAATTTAACATAAAGATATCAATACTCAGGCATCCCAACAAACAATCATGTCTTTCAAAATATCAATGCTAAAGAAAGCTATCCCTACAAAATCATATAGTCTTGTCATGCTCTATCTTGTGAACACAAAGTATTTATCATGCACAACCCCGATGACAAGTCGAGCAATTGGTTCATACTTTTTAATGCATTTCAGCTTTTTCAACTCTCATGCAATACATGAGGGCAAGCCATGGATATAGCACTACGGGTGGAATAGAGTATAATGATAGGTGTAAATATAGAGAAGACAAAAAGTAGAAAGTCTCACATCGATGCGGTTAACCAACGGGCTATGGAGATGCCCTTCAATTGATATCAACGTGAGGAGTAGGGATTACCATGCAACGAATGCACTAAGAGCTATAAGTGTATGAAAGCTCATTATGAAAACTAAGTGGGTGTACATCTAATCCTATAATGAAATATTCCCACTAGTATATGAAGGTGACAACATAGGAGACTCTCCAAATGAAAAACATGGTGCTACTTTGAAGCACGAGTGTGGTAAAGGATACTAACAATGCCACTTCTCTCTTTTTATTTATTTTTTTCTTTCCTTTTTTCCTTTTTTCTATTTATTTTTTCTTTTCATAATGTTTTTTCTTCTCTCATTGTCCGGAGTCTCATCCCAACTTGTGGGTGAATCCTAGTCTCCATCATCCTTTCCTCACTAGGGCACTGCTCTAAAAATGAATAATGATGATCATCACAGTTCTATTTACTTATAACTCAAAAGAAAATAAAAATTACAACTCGATACCTATGACAAAGTATGATTCTATATGAATGCCTCTGGCAATGATCTAGCGTAACATGTATGAAAAATGATGAACAGTGGCTGAGCCACAACTACTATGTCAGCTATATGATCATGCAAAGCAATATGACAATGAATGCTCAAGTCATCAAACGGAAGTGGTGGAAGTTGCATGGCAATATATCTCGGAATGGCCATGGAAAAGCCATAATAGGTAGGTATGGTGGCTGTTTTGAGAAAGATATAATAAGGCTTATGTGTGATAGAGCGTATCATATCACGGGATCTGGATGCACCTGCGAAGTTTGCACCACGTCTCGATGTGAGAAAGGGAAATGCACGGTACCATAGAGGCTAGCAAATTGCGGAAAGGTAAGAGTGTGTATAATACATGGACTCACATTAGTCATAAAGAACTCATATACTTATTGCAAAAGTTTATTAGCCCTCGAAGCAAAGTACTACCACGCATGCCCCTAGGGGGATAGATTGGTAGGAAAATACCATCGCTCATCCCCGACCGCCACTCATAAGGAGGACAATCAATAATAAATCATGCTCCAACATCATAGCATAACGAGAGACTATACACGCATGCTTCAGGAATCACAAACCTTAACACCAATATTCTTACTAAACATAACCATTTATTAGTACCTCCCACATATTCCATCTCTATGTCGTAAAACTATTGCAAGGAATCAAACATATCATATTCAGTGATCCATAAGTTTTATGTTTTATGACTAACCATGCAATTGACCAATTCCTTTTGGCTCTCTAAATAGATATAAGTGAAGCATGAGAGTTTAATTCTTTCTATAAAAGATCATTTTCTAACAAATATAAGTGAAGCAAAAGAGCATTCTTCAAATAACGGTTTTCTATGTGAAGAGAAACAGGCAATCCAAACTTCAAATGATATAAGTGAAGCACGTGAAGCATTCTATAAAGCCATACAAAAAAGATATAAGCGAAATGCAATGAGCATTCTATAAATCAACCATGGACTATCTCATACCAGCATGGTGCATAAAATAAAAATGAAAACTAAAATCAAAAGACGCTCCAAGATTCACACATATCACATGAACGAAACGAAACCGAAAACATACTGATACTTGTTGAAGAAAGATGGGATGCCTTCTGGGGCATCCCCAAGCTTAGACGCTTGAGTCTCCTTGAATATTTACTTGGGGTGCCTTGGGCATCCCCAAGCTTGAGCTCTTGCCTATCCTCCTATCCTCCTTCTCCTCACATCGAAACCTCCTCGATCTTTGATCACTTCATCCACACAAAACTCAACAGAAAGTTCGGTAAGATCCATTAGTATAATAAAGCAGATCACTACTCTAAGTACTGTTGCAAAACAATTCATATTTTGTTTTTGCATTGTAGCTACTGTAATATAACTTTTTCATGGCTTATACCACCGATAAAAATCGATAGTTTCATTAAAACGAGCAAAACAATGCATCAAAAACAGAATCTGTCTTAAACAGGACGGTTTGTAGTAATCTGAACATTCACCATACCTCTGGTACTCCAAAAACTTCTGAAACAATTAGGAAAAATAAACATTTTGTATAGCAAGACAATACAAAAAGTTTCAGAAACATTTGACATTCCAGTAAAAAAATGTAAAATCGCGCACTACAGTCAAAGTTTCTGTTTTGCACCGCACAAACCAACAAGCAATGTAAACATCCTAAAGGCAAATCTTGGCACATTATTTTTGTAATACAATGGAGTTGTACAAGGGGATAATTATTTTTGCTGAAAAGTTGTCATAATTAAGATTCATGAAGTTTCCATGAGCATGAACAAAGTTCAACGACATCCCCCTATCGGTGTCAGTGTCAAAACCGGCGGATCTCGGGTAGGGGGTCCCGAACTGTGCGTCTAGGCCGGATGGTAACAGGAGGCAGGGGACATGATGTTTTACCCAGGTTCGGGCCCTCTTGATGGAGGTAAAACCCTACGTCCTGCTTGATTAATATTGATCATATGGGTAGTACAAGAGTAGATCTAGCACGAGATCAGAGAGGCTAAACCCTAGAAGCTAGCCTATGGTATGATTGTTGTTCGTCCTACGGACTAAAACTCTCCGGTTTATATAGACACCGGAGAGGGCTAGGGTTACACAGAGTCGGTTACAATGGTAGGAGATCTACATATCCGTATCGCCAAGCTTGCCTTCCACGCCAAGGAAAGTCCCTTCCGAACACGGGACGAAGTCTTCAATCTTGTATCTTCATAGTCCAGGAGTCCGGCCGAAGGTATAGTCCGGCCATCCGGACACCCCCTAATCCAGGACTCCCTCAGTAGCCCCTGAACCAGGCTTCAATGACGACGAGTCCGGCGCGCAGATTGTCTTCGGCATTGCAAGGCGGGTTCCTCCTCCAAGTACTTCATAGAAGATTTTGAACACAAAGGTAGTGTCTGGCTCTGCAAAATAAGTTTCCACATATTGCCATAGAGAGAATAATATTTACACAAATCTAATCTGCTGACGTATTCCGTAGTGTGACATCACACCATGGCCAAGTCTTTATTCGAATCGTTTATTGTCCCACCTCAGCGCGTTTAGCGAGGCGGTTTCTTTGGCACGTCTTGTTAAAGCAGAGATCATGTCCCCTTATTCTGGGATTCTCATCAATACGGGCGTGGTTAACCCAACCGTACCCATTGGTATATTTTCTCGATCAAAGGCGAGTCCCAAACAGTCACGGGGAAGGCCCTTGGTATTCAACCTCTTATAAAGAGACCAAGGCCTTACTCCTTTCTTTCAATCTCAAACGAGTTCGCCCTTCGCCTCGAGTTCCAACACCCAAGGCTCCAGATTTCGGGCGCTTTGGACCTTCGACAATGTCCAGTTCCGACCTTCGAGGCCGATGGATGCCCTCCTCCGTCACGGAGGAGGACGTGCTGAAGTTGAGAGAGGCCAGGTTCTTGACCGGCGGAATCTCGCATAGGCTGCCTGCTCAAGGGCAGGTCATTCCCACTCCCAAGCCCGGTGAGAGTGTGGTGTTCATGTCTCACTTCCTTCGGGGGCTAGGCTTCCCGACGGATCCCTTCATGAGGGGGCTCATGTATTATTATGGGCTGGAATTTCATGACTTAGCCCCGGAGCCCATCCTCCATATTTCCTCATTCATCGTCGTGTGTGAAGCCTTCCTCCGTATCACTCCTCACTTCGGGCTATGGCTCAAGACCTTCAAAGTAGAGCCGAAGATGATCGAGGGACGTCACGCGGAGTGCGGAGGTGCTTTTATAAGCAAGAATGCTGGTACTCCATGGCCCGAGGGCTCTTTTCAAGAGGAGTCCAGCTTATGGCAACGAGAGTGGTTTTATATTACCGCTCCCAGGGCCCCTAAGTGGGTGGCGCCACCTGCCTTTCGCTCGGGTCCCCCGCCACGACTGGCGTCTTGGGTCAATACAGGGCTAGACTGGGGGCCGGCAAAGGACATGCCCCTGTTGCAGGGCCACATCCGAGATCTCCTAGAAAGAGACATCAGTCTGGTCGTGGTGACGCAGGTTATGTTAATTCGCCAAGTTCTGCCATGCAAACGTCGCCCCTCCGCCTGTGGGAGTTCAACCCGGAGGGACCACGAGTTCTCCAACATTTTCTTGGCATGACGCCCGTGGAGATGTACAAATTGTTCTTCGGACCACAAGTAGTGTGTCCGGATTCTACGGAGGACGCAGGTCTGAGCTGCAATCGTCCAGATACTCAAGTAAGTAGCCTTGTGCCCGGACTCGCTATCCGTATATTTATCATAAAATTACCCCTAAAAGAGTTGTCCTTTAAACAGGAGTGGATAGCGAAAGCAAAGCTAATCAGGTGTCCGGCCCCCCTCCCCGAGACCACACCGGGTCTCGTGCTAGTCAGGATGTTGGAGGTTGCGCCTTCAAAGGGAAGCGAGGGAGGGGACAAGGAAGCTACAGCCTCCTCAAAGGAGGTTGTCCGGAAGGGAGGAATCGAAAATTCCTCTCCTCAGGGGAAGAAGAGGACCGCCTCTAAAGACCCGGAGACCATGGCCTTAAAGCGGGGGAAGAAATCTTCGCCAGAGGGTCCTGTGCTGGGGGATACTTCGGCCGAATTATGCCCTCAAGGGGATTAGCCCTCCACCGAGCCGTAAGTAGAGAGGAGTTTTCTTTTTAAGAAACGAGAGAAATTCTTGCTTTATATCTGAGAAAAGTAATCGAAAATTTACCTTGTAGCTCGGACCTTAGCCCTTCTCAGCAGAGCTCGTCTTCGGGGGATCTTCTTCTGGAGATGATGGAGAGTGGAACGCCTCCCCCTGCCGTATTGCCTTGCGAGGCGGGCGACCCTGAGGTATCGTCGCGGAGGGTTTCTCCGAATCCGGCGGGGCCGGAAGGTAGTCATATGCCCCCCCAAAGCCCTCTGCGTCCGGCCTTCGAAAAGGGCCATCGGACGAGTCCGTCACCGTTTGGTGCGCGGTCGGAGGAGCTGAAGGATCTGCTAGGGCGAGCATCTATCTCAGAGGAGCACCGTGCATTGATGGGTACGGTGATTGAGAGGATTTCATCCGCGGAGAGAGGATTGCACGAGGCCGTCAGGAGTTTACTGACAGGTTTTGAGGTACGCGAAATAATGTACCCTTTTTGGACAGTTGTGCATAAATAAGATGCACCCTGTGTAGATAGTAGCCCTAGAGACTCTGTGTGTTGTCAAAAGTGACGACGCATAGAGGATCATAATCCCAGGTCTAATATTCCGCCCTTATACGTAGGTGGCAAACTGTCCGATGGCCAGCCGGACTGATGGATTTGCCGAGCTAAGGCGGCAACTTGACATGGCAGATGCCGACATCGCACTTGTCAACAAGCGGCTTGACGAGGCACAAGGTATGTAATTCCTTCGGTGGCGCCTGGTAAGAGGAGCTTTATGCCAGTATCTTACAATGTGTGCACTTGATGCAGATGGTGCTGCTGCCATGGAGAATCTTCGGGCGGAACTTGCCCGAGCCAAGGAGCAAGCCAGGAAAAGTGATGCGGCTACCGGAAAGGCAATTGAAGAGCTGAAAGCCGAACAGGCTGCTCACTGTTGAATCAAGAAGGAAATGGCCGAGATGGCCGTGAGGCTGAAGAATGTTGCTGACCATTGCAAGCTTCTTGAAAAAGAAGATCGGGCGAAACAGACGGACCTGAAGAAGACCGTTGCCGATGCCAAGGATGCTCGCTCTGCGATGAGAGCTATGAAGGAGGAGCTGCGTCAGGCCGGAGAGATCACGGCTGGAAAGCCCTTTATGCTGCGGAGGAAGTTCTGTGATCCTAAACATGCTCCATTAGACCAGATGTGGAGTACGGCGGACACCTATCTGGATTTAGCAGCGAGTGCTGCAGATGCGGCCGAACACTTCCGAGATCAAGAAGATCGCGAAGTGGAAAAGCTCTTCTGGTCGCAGTTCCACAATCCAGAGCGTCCACTGTCATTAGCCGATCGTATGGCCGAATGGGCCGAGCTAAATAGGTTGTCCGGACTCGCCATGAAGTATGTCATGAGTCATCTGTGGCCAGGGAGGCCAGAGCCGAAAAGTTATTTCAACTTGGTGCAGCAGTTCCTTGGTGCGGCGCCGCATATCAATGCGATGAAGAGGTCAGCGTGCATAGAGGGTGCGTGGATGGCTCTTGCCCGTGTCAAGACATATTGGGCGGAAATGGAAGCCACTGTTGTTGCATCCCCAGACTCGGATGGAAGCCGAGTACCTGCCGAGCGCTATTTTCAGGAAGTTCTGCAAGGCGCTCGTTTAATAGAGACGCAGTGCTCGAAGGATACTATATTCGAATATCATGTATTATTGTAAAACAATATTTTGATAAATTGTAGAAGCTCTTTATACTTGTGCCTGCAAGTATTGGAATACCTCCTGTGCGGCCGTTTAACATATACGTATATATAATCTGAAAGATGGCAGTCGTTGGTTTAAGCACCCACGCACATAATGCGGGGGTGTTCACAGAAGGCGCATTTTCACACTTGATCCAACGTCTTGGTCCTACAAAGGAGGTGATAGCGCAGCGAACTAGGCAATCGGACTATGATGCTTTATCACTTCCACTTAGCCATAGGAGTTTGACATTGAGGCTACTTATATAGCCCCTGGTGGCGCCTGCGCTTGCCCGAACTCGGGGCGCGTATGTGCCTGGCCGGGAAACGGCCCTTCGTTAATGCGGAGGAATCCTAAAGATTCCGGTGAGTCATCAAGTGGTTGATCAGTCTCACGCTATATCACGACAGTCAGTTTTCGGCTTTCTCTACTGAGGTGCTCGCCTGGCCGAACCAGGGCACAATCGCAGTAGTTCTCCTGGTGCCGCCTTAGCCGATAGAGCGGAACGTAAGGCAGCAAAACACAGGAGCCGGGCAAACCCAACATTTGACCAAAGACATGATTCGGAGCTGATGCATATAAGGACAAACTCGCGACGCCGAACACTCCCTAAGGTATTCGGTCTTTATGAGGGCGGGCGGGATAACGCCCTTAGTAATAAGCCCCTAGTGTCCAGGTACGTGCAAAACTCTGACGTGGCCACATGACAAAATGCCAGCCTCCTCCTTGGTTATACCAAGAAACGAGGGGATGTGTATCAACAAGAGACAGTAAAAAAGGTTTACGCAGGGTCCTAATCTGAAAAGAATCCTTGGAACGGGTCCCTGCTGCACGTCTGCGCCTGTGTCTCCGTTGTGTCGTATCCTGGACGGGCGTAGCATGGTGTTCATCTGTAAAAAGAGAGGAACTTAGTTGAAGAAAAATCATGCCGAACATAAGTTATACTAAATAAACAAAGTATAAATCAAAATGGGTAACATTGAGCTTTATTGTCTCTTGTTTTATATGCGCGAAGCCCCTAGTACAGGGGTATACGGCTATTAAGCCTTTATCAATTGTATGTTTATGCCGGACTCGTCTAGCCGTGTCCGTGGTCTTGACGACCTGTTTAGGTGCTTTGTCTGGTGAAGCCGATTTATTGTGGGGTTGTCAAGGCAGCCACACTATCTTCCGCGCAAGAGGAACACTCAATGTTTTCCTTTTAATGAGATGACGCCTCGTGGACCTGGCATCTTAAGCGTAAGAGATGCATACTGCGGTATTGCATTAAAGCGGGCGAAAGCTACGCGTCCCAGCAGTGCTTGATAGCTACTTGAGAATGGGGCGATGTGGAAAGTTAGCTGTTCACGACGGAAGTTATCGGGGGAGCCGATCATAACTTCTAGCCGGAGAGAACCCATACAGCGGGCATCCGGGCCTGGCGTAACCCCTTGAAAGTAGGTTTTGCTATGGCGAATTTTTGTTGGGTCTATCCCCATGTTGCGGATTGTGTCCTGGTATAACAGGTTTAGACCACTGCCGCCGTCCATCAGGACATTTGTAAAGTGGAGTCCGTCGATTATTTGATCTAATACCAGGGCAGTACAGCCTGCGTTTCGGATACTTCTAGAGTAATCCTGACGGTCGAAGGTGATCGGTTTTAACAACCATTGGCGAGACTCCTTTGGGATAGGCCGTATGGCGCGTATCTTTGGTGGCGCCGTTCTGTTCGTCACGTGAAGTAAGTTTACTGTTTTGACTTCTTGTGGGAAATCCTTTTGTTTCCTGGTGTTGTGCTTGTGTGGTTCGTCGTCGTCCTCACTTGGTGTGTCGAGCCCCTTGTGTTCGGCGTTGAGTTTGTCGGCTTGCTTGAAAACCCAACAATCTCTGTGGGTATGGTTCGCAGGCTTCCCGGGAGTACTGTGTATTTGACATATCTTGTCCAAGATTTTGTTTAAGTTGGATAGCTCGTCCCTATTATCCTTGAGGGGTGGCTTTCTCTGATTCTGTCGTGAGCTTTTGAATCCGGCATTGACCGTCGTGCTCTTTGGGCTGTTTCCCTTATTCCGGTGCTGGTCCTTGCTGCGTCGGGGTTTTCCGTTTCCACCCCTAACTTCGGATGTACTTGGGTTGCTGGTGCTACATCTTGCCAACCAGCTATCCTCTCCTACGCAAAAGCGGGTCATGAGGCTTGTTAATGCGGCCATTGTTCTTGGCTTTTCTTGGCCGAGGTGTCTGGCGAGCCATTCGTCTCGAACGTTATGCTTAAAAGCTGCTAGGGCTTCGGCGTCCGGACAGTCGACTATCTGATTCTTTTTAGTAAGAAATCCGTTCCAGAATTTCTAGGCTGACTCTCCGGGCTGTTGAGTTATGTGACTGAGATCGTCTGCATCCGGAGGGCGGACATAGGTCCCTTGAAAATTTCCCGGAAAGCATCCTCAATCTCTTCCCAACTTTCAATGGTGTTTTCGGGAAGGCTTTTGAGCCAATGCCGGGCTGGCCCTTTAAGCTTCAGGGGTAAGTATTTTATGGTGTGGAGGTCATCTCCTCTGGCCATGTGTATGTGGAGGATATAACCCTCAATCCAGACCCTAGGGTCTGTTGTTCTGTCGTACGCCTCTATGTTTACGGGCTTGAATCCCGCTGGAAATTCATGGTCCAGCACCTCATCGGTGAAACATAGGGGGTGTGCGGCACCCCTGTATTTGGGTGTGCCTTGATGTTCGGATATTTGTTGTGTTGCATTGCTTACTAGAGCTTGCTTTCTTGGCCCGTATATAGATCTGGCTAGGCCATCTTTTTGATGCGGATCCTTTGGTGGATCGCGTGCCGGCTTGTGTGCGGCGCCACTTGCCACTCCATGCTGGCCATGCGGTCGTCCATCTGACCGGATGGCTTTCCTATTTTTTGACTGCGGGGGCTCTAAGGCCTCCTCGTCAAATTCAGGCAGTAGCTTTCGCTTTGGATAGCTTTTTGTGCGGCGACTGCCGCCATATTTGTCTGCGGTGTTGCATACTTTGCTCCATTTGATTCTGAGTGCATCTTCCGCAGTTTTGAGCTTCCGCTTCTGCTTTTTTAGGCTATGCGCAGTGGCGACGAGCCTTTTGTGGAGGTTCTTCTGCTCCATGAGTTTATCCGGTGTAAGGTCGTCCGGACTGTTGTTTTCGCCGGGGACGGGGTGTTCGGTTTGTTTATCCAAGTTGCCCTGTTCGGACGCTTGCTCGAAGGCATGTTCGTCGTCCGCCGGCTCGTCCTGCTCTATGGCTGGGTTTGTATGGCTGCTGTCTCTGTCGAGGCGGGGCTTGGAGCGGCGCTTACATCGCCGCTTTGATTGCTTTTCGAGTGAACGATCCCTCGTTGCATCCCTGTGTTCCTCGTTGTCGCTTCCTTTGGGTGTGTCCACCATGTATACATCATGAGATGAGGTGGTTGTCCAGTGCCTTATAGGCGTTGGTTCATGTTCATCTCCTACATCGTCGTCCATACCGTCGATGTCTTCGGAGTCGAAGTCGAGCACGTCATTTAAATTATCGACAGTGGCTATGAAGTGGGTGGTGGGTGGGCATCGAATTTCTTCGTCGTCCACATCCCAATCCTGCCGGTCATCGAGTGGTTGACCAGTCTCATGCTATATCATGACAGTCAGTTTTCGGCTTTCTCTACTGAGGTGCTCGCCTGGCCGAACCGGGGCACAATCCCAGTAGTTCTCCTGGTGCCGCCTTAGCCGATAGAGCGGAACGTAAGGCAGCAAAACACAGGAGCCGGGCAAACCCAACATTTGACCAAAGACATGATTCGGAGCTGATGCATATAAGGCCAAACTTGCGACGCCGAACACTCCCTAAGGTATTCGGTCTTTATGAGGGCGGGCGGGATAACGCCCTTAGTAATAAGCCCCTAGTGTCCAGGTACGCGCAAAACTCTGACGTGGCCACATGCCAAAACGCCAGTCTCCTCCTTGGTTATACCAAGAAACCAGGGGATGTGTATCAACAAGAGACAGTAAAAAAGGTTTACGCAGGGTCTTAATCTAAAAAGAATCCTTGGAACGGGTCCCTGCTGCACGTCTGCGCCTGTGTCTCCGTTGTGACGTATCCTGGACGGGCGTAGCACGGTGTTCATCTGTAAAAGAGAGGAACTTAGTTAAAGAAATATCGTGCCAAACATGAGTTATACTAAATAAACAAAGTATAAATCGAAATTGGTAAAGTTGAGCCTTAGTGTCTCTTGTTTTATATGCGCGGAGCCCCTAGTACAGGGGTATACGACTATTAAGCCTTTATCAATTGTATGTTTATGCCGGACTCGTCTAGGCGTGTCCGTGGTCTTGACGACCTGTTTAGATGCTTTGGCTGGTGAAGCCGCTTTATTGTGGGGCTGTCAAGGCAGCCGCACTGTTTTCCGCGCGGGAGGAACACTCAATGTTTTCCCTTTAATGAGATGATGCCTCGTGGACCGGGCATCTTAAGCGTAAGAGATGCATAATGCGGTATTGCGTTAAAGCGGGCGAAAGCTTCGCGTCCCAGCAGTGCTTGATAGCTACTTGAGAATGGGGCGATGTGGAAAGTTAGCTGTTCACAACGGAAGTTATTGGGGTAGCCAAACATAACTTCTAGCCGGAGAGAACCCATGCAACGGGCATCCGGGCCTGGCATTACCCCTTGAAAGGAGGTTTTGCTATGGCGAAATTTTGTTGGGTCTATCCCCATGTTGCGGATTGTGTCCTGGTATAACAGGTTTAGACCACTGCCGCCGTCCATCAGGACATTTGTAAAATGAGTCCGCCGATTATTGGATCTAATACCAAGGCAGTCCAGCTTGCGTTCCGGATACTTCTAGAGTAATCCTGATGGTCGAAGGTGATCGGTTTTAACAACCATTGGCGAGACTCCTTTGGGATAGGCCGTATGGCGCGTATCTCTGGTGGCGCTGTTCTGTTCGTCATGTGAAGTAAGTGTACTGTTTTGACTTCTTGTGGGAAATCCTTTTGTTTTCTGGTGCTCTGCTTGTGGGGTTTGTCGTCGTCCTCACTTGGTGTGTCGAGCCCCTTGTGTTCGGCATTGAGTTTGCCGGCTTTCTTGAAAACCCAACAATCTCTGTGGGTATGGTTCGCAGGCTTCCCTAGAGTACTGTGTATTTGACATATCTTGTCCAAGATTTTGTTTAAGTTGGACAGCTCATCCCTGTTATCCTTGAGGGGCGGCTTTCTCTGATTCTACCGCGAGCTTTTGAATCCGGTGTTGACCGCCGTGCTCTTTGGGTTGTTTTCCTTATTCCGGCTCTGGTCCTTGCTGTGTCGGGGTTTTCCATTTCCATCCCTAACTTCGGATGTACTTGGGTCACTGGTGCTACATCTTGCCAACCAGCTGTCCTCTCCTGCGCAAAAGCGGGTCATGAGGCTTGTTAATGCGGCCATTGTTCTTGGCTTTTCTTGGCCGAGGTGTCTGGCGAGCCATTCGTCTCGAACGTTGTGCTTAAAAGCTGCTAGGGCTTCGGTGTCCGGACAGTCGACTATCTGATTCTTTTTAGTAAGAAATATGTTCCAGAATTTCCGGGCCGACTCTCCGGGCTGTTGAGTTATGTGACTGAGATCGTCTGCATCCGAAGGGCGGACATAGGTCCCTTGAAAATTTGCCCGGAAAGCATCCTCAAGCTCTTCCCAACTTCCCATGGTGTTTTCGGGAAGGCTTTTGAGCCAATGCCGGGCTGGCCCTTTAAGCTTGAGGGGTAAGTATTTTATGGTGTGGAGGTCATCTCCTCTGGCCATGTGTATGTGGAGGATATAATCCTCGATCCAGACCCTAGGGTCTGTTGTTCCGTCGTACGCCTCTATGTTTACGGGCTTGAATCCCGCTGGAAATTCATGGTCCAGCACCTCATCGGCGAAACATAGGGGGTGTGCGGCACCCCTGTATTTGGGTGTGCCTTGATGTTCGGATATTTGTTGTGTTGCATTGCTTACTAGAGCTTGCTTTCTTGGCCCGTATATAGATCTGGCTAGGCCATCTTTTTGATGCGGATCCTTTGGTGGATCGCGTGCCGGCTTGTGTGCGGGGCCACTTGCCACTCCATGCTGGCCATGCGGTCGTCCATCCGACCGGATGGCTTTCCTATTTTTTGACTGCGGGGGCTCTAAGGCCTCCTCGTCAAATTCAGGCAGTAGCTTTCACTTTGGATAGCTTTTTGTGCGGCGACTGCCGCATATTTGTATGCGGTGTTGCGTACTTTGCTCCATCTGATTCTGAGTGCATCTTCCGCAGTTTTGAGCTTCCGCTTCTGCTTTTTCAGGCTATGCACAGTGGCGGCGAGCCTTTTGTGGAGGTTCTTCTTCTCCATGAGTTTATCCAGTGTAAGGTCGTCCAGACTGTTGTTTTCACCGGGGACGGGGTGTTCGGTTTGTTTATCCAAGTTTCCTTGTTCGGACGCTTGCTCGAAGGCATGTTTGTCGTCTGCCGGCTCGTCCTGCTCTATGGCTAGGTCTGTATGGTTGCTGTCTCTGTCGAGGCGGGGCTTGGAGTGGCGCTTACGTCGCCGCTTTGATTGCTTTTCGAGTGAACGATCCCTCGTTGCATCCCTGTGTTCCTCGTCGTCGCTTCCTTTGGGTGTGTTCACCATGTATACATCATGAGATGAGGTGGCTGTCCAATGCCTTATAGGCGTTGGTTCGTGTTCATCTCCTACATCGTCGTCCATGCCGTCGATGTCTTCGGAGTCGAAGTCGAGCATGTCATTTAAATTATCGAAAGTGGCTACGAAGTGGGTGGTGGGTGGGCTTTGAATTTCTTCATCATCCGCATCCCAACCTTGTTGACCATAGTCCGACCAGGGATCTCCTGATAAAGAGAGAGACTTTAGTGAATTCAGAATATCGCCGAAGGGCGAGTGCTGAAAGATGTCCGCGGTGGTGAACTCCATGATCGGCACCCAATCGGGTTCGATCGGTCGGGGCACGGAGGGCTCGGAGTCTGGAGAGGAGTCCGGCTCCTTGGAGTCACGGGCTTCGCAGAGAATAGGGCTAGTGTTCGGCTCGATCGCCGTAGAGATTGCAGCCCCCGAGGCGGTGTCTAACCACCCATCCTCGATTGGTGTGATCGGCTCCGAGCTAGGGGTCGGAGCGGACACAGGTGCGGCCTCCAGGGCACTGTTCGGCGGCAGAGCTAAATCATGCCCATCGTGACAGTGCGGTGCGCTCGGCTGTGGCTCGAATCCGTCAAAGATCAAGTCTTCGCGGATGTCGGCTGTGTAGTTCAAACTTCCAAATCTGACCTGATGGCCAGGGGCGTAGCTTTCGATCTGCTCCAGATGACCAAGCGACTTGGCCCGCAGTGCAAAGTCGCCGAATACGAAGATCTGTCCGGGGAGAAAAGTCTCACCCTGGATCGTATCGCTGTTGATGATCGGAGAAGCCATCGGGCCTAAAAGTGACGACATAGAGGAACTCTCAATGAAAGCACCAATGTCGGTGTCAAAACTGGCGGATCTCGGGTAGGGGGTCCCGAACTGTGCGTCTAGGCCGGATGGTAACAGGAGGCAGGGGACACGATGTTTTACCCAGGTTCGGGCCCTCTTGATGGAGGTAAAACCCTACGTCCTGCTTGATTAATATTGATCATATGGGTAGTACAAGAGTAGATCTAGCACGAGATCAGAGAGGCTAAACCCTAGAAGCTAGCCTATGGTATGATTGTTGTTCGTCCTACGGACTAAAACTCTCCGGTTTATATAGACACCGGAGAGGGCTAGGGTTACACAGAGTCGGTTACAATGGTAGGAGATCTACATATCCGTATCGCCAAGCTTGCCTTCCACGCCAAGGAAAGTCCCTTCCGAACACGGGACGAAGTCTTCAATCTTGTATCTTCATAGTCCAGGAGTCCGGCCGAAGGTATAGTCCGGCCATCCGGACACCCCCTAATCCAGGACTCCCTCACCCCCACTTTCACAATGCTCGTCTATCTCACTTTCACTTTTCTTTTTGTGAAGTTTTAAGTTCCCCTCTATATTTTTTTGTTTTTAAACTATATAAAAGCACTCAATAGAAATAAATGACTCTCTAAAACTTCCGGGTTGTCTCCCTGGCAGCGCTTTCTTTAAAGCCATAAAGCTAGGCATAAAGTGCTCAAGTAATGGATCCACCCGGATCCCAAGGTATATTGAAGCCAATTTGAATTAACAATGATTTGTCATTTAGTAGTGAGCATAAAGCAACATATATCAAGCAATGACGAAGTCTTGCTCTCTTCCTATGCATCGACATGTCATAAAAGAACAATTCATGCACATCAAGTAAAGGCCAATACATAGCATAAGCAGTTTCTTGCAATTTTATCATGTTGTAAACATAGAGAGGTGGAGATATAGTTCCTCTCTCATAATAATTGCAAGTAGGAATAGCAAGCACATGCATACTATATTCATCAAAATCATCATGTGCAACGGTAGAACGCAACCCATCAATGTAATCCTTAATAAGTGTAAACTTCTCCGATATAGTGTAGTTGGGAGAATTCAAAAAGATAATAGGACTATCATGTGTGGGTGCAATAGCAACAATTTCATTCTTAATATAAGGAACAATAGCAAGTTCATCTCCATAAGCATAACTCATATTGGCATCTTGGCCACAAGCATAGCAAGCATCAAGTTCATCAAAAAGGGATATTTCAAAAGAATCAACAGGATCATAGCAATTATCATAGCAATCATCCTTCGGTAAGAACAAAGGGAAATTAAACAATGTATGAGTTGAAGAGTTACTCTCATTAGAAGGTGGGAACGGGTGATCAATCCGCTCTTCCTCCATTTGTTCTTCGCTCTCCTCTTCATCTTTTTCATCCAATGAGCTCGCAGTTTCATCAATTTCTTCTTCCATAGACTCCTGCAAAATATTAGTATCTTCTTGGATAGCGGGGTAGTCCTCAATATATGGCTTAACATAGGCATTAGAAGCATAATTATCATAACAATATTCAAGTATGGCAAAAATTTCAGATTTGTAAAGAGTAGCATCATACTTTTCAATCAAAGAAGCAATTTCATAAGCACCCTTAAAAGCAACAAATTCTTCAATTTGTTCGATATCAAAGTAATTATAAACACCTTTGGCATAAGAAGACACGATTCCATTATCAATAAACTCACATTGGCAGGGGAGGTGTTTCTTAGGGTCGTCAGAACAACAATTAAAATCATATAATTCACATAAATTCCAAGCATAACGTTGCATAGTATTAATTTGATGTTGTAAAAGTTTCCCTTTTTCAAATAAACAATGTCGCACAAAACAAGCATGCTCATCTAATGATTTTCCCTCAACTAAGCTATTTGGGTTTTCAGCACAAGCACAGATGGATCGAAGATGATCCAAGTAGAAAGCTTCAGTAGTATGATATATTTTGGGTGGTTCTTCAACCATTGGTTTAGTAGGTACAACTATTTTTTTTGGTATTTTGTGTTTCCTACCCATAACTAAAGATAGAAAACAAGAGCACAAAATAAAAATTACTTAGTGATAAAGCAAACAAGCACACACGAGAATATTCACCCCACGCTATTGCTCCCCTGCAATGGCGCCAGAAAAAGGTCTTGATAACCCACAAGTATAGGGGATCGTTTGTAGCCCTTTTTCGATAAATAAGAGTGTCGAACCCAACGTGGAGCTAAAGGTAGAAAAAATATTCCTTGAAGTTCTATCGACCACCGATACAACTCTACGCATGCTTGATGTTTACTTTACCGGAAACAAGTATGAAACTATTTGGCAAGAATAAAACTACGAGTACTTTACGAGAATAAAACTACAAATAAATTGCAAGGTAATAAAAGTGGATAACTTTTGTCAATAAGAAAGTCATTTGTCCCTAGGCAATCGATAACAAGTACCAGTAATCATTCTTGCAATTTTATATGAAGGAGAGGCATGAGCTAACATATTTTCTCTACTTGGATCATATGCACTTATGATTGGAACTCTAGCAAGCATCCGCAACTACTAAAGATCATTAAGGTCGTGAAACCCAACCATAGCATTAAGTATCAAGTCCTCTTTACTCCCATACGCCATAGCCTACCTATCCGCATTTAAGTTTCTGTCACTCTCGCAACACTGACAATAAGCAAACCATGAACATATTGCAACACCCTACAGCGAGGGCCCCTCACGTTTGCGCGAGACGGAGGGCACCATAGGACATCACCATAAATAAAATATACAATCATACCAACCAAGATCATGATTAACCCACAGGACAAAACAGATCTACTCAAACATCATAGGATAACCATAGTTCATTGGGAAATAATATATGGAGTTGAGCACCATGTTTAAGTAGAGATTACGACGGGGAGAAGAGGTGTTACACCGCTGCAAAGAGGGGGAGAGTTGGTGATAACGGTAGCACGATTGTTGATGTAGATCATCGTCCCGATAGTTGCCCCGGCGGCACTCCAGCGCCACCGAAAGCGAGGGGGAGAGAGCCCCCCTCCTTATTCTTCTTCCTTGGCCTCCCCCCTAGATGGGAGGAGGGTCCCTCCTATGGTCCTTGGCTCCCATGGCATGGGAGGGGCGAGAGCCCCTCCGAGATTGGATCTGTCTCTCTGTCCTCTTCTATTTCGCGTTCCCCAGATCTGTCCGAAAACCCTTTCTTATATTCCCAGAGATCCGTAACTCCGATTTGCGCTGAGATTTTAACACGATTTTTTTTCCGGATATATCCTTGCGCCCGAAGTAGAGGTCCAACCGACGTACGAGGTGGGCACAACCCAGCTCCGCGCGCCAGGGGCCTCTGGCACGCCCTGGTGTATCGTGCCCTGTGTGGGCCTCCGTTTGCAGTGATTCCAACTCCCAAAAATCACATATATTCCAAAATAATTCTCTGTAAATTTTTCATCGTGTTTGGACTTCGTTTGATATGGATACTCTACGATACAAAAAACATGCAGAAAACAGGAACTGGCACTTGGCACTGGATCAATAGGTTAGTCCAATAAATCATATAAAAAGTTGCCAAAAGTATGTTAAACTTGTATAATATTGGCATGAAACAATAAAAAATTATAGATACGACGGAGACGTATCAGAGAAGCGCCGCACACGGCTAGGAATCAATGTTGTGTGTTCTAGCGGTGCCCCCCTCATATATATAGGTTGGAGGGGAGGAGAGGCAGCCAAGGGGGCGCCACCAGTAGGAGGAATCCTACTTGGGCGCCTCCCAATTCGGCCTCCCCCTTTCATATTCATCCGGAGGAGGAAGGAAGGAGGAGGGAGGAGGGAAGGAAGGGGGAGGGCGAATCCCTCCCCTTCCTTTCTCCCTTCTCCTCTTTCCTTCCCCCTTATTTTGGCCTGCACCAACCCCTTAGGGGCTGGTCTATCCCCCTCTTGGCCCATTAAGGCCCTTGTAGTTGTCGGGGGATGCCCGGAACCCCTTTGGGTGACCCGATATGCACCCGGTACCCCCACCTTTCGGTGTTCGAATATCATCGTCCAATATATGAATCTTTACCTGTTGACCATTTCGAGACTCCTCGTCATGTCCGTGATCTCATCCGGGACTCCGAACAACATTCGGTTACCAAATCACATAACTCATATAATACAAAATTGTCATCGAACGTTAAGCGTGCGGATCCTACGGGTTCGAGAACTATGTAGACATGACCGAGACACCTCTCCGACCAATAACCAACAGCGGAACCTGGATGCTCATACTGGTTTCCACATATTCTACGAAGATCTTTATCGGTCGTACCGTAATGACAACTTACGTTGTTCCCTTTGTCATCGGTATGTTACTTGCCCGAGATTCGATCGTCGGTATCTTCATACCCAGTTCAATCTCGTTACCGACAAGTATCTTTACTCGTTCCGTAATATATCATCCCGCAACTAACTCATTAGTCACATTGCTTGCAAGGCTTATTATGACGTGCATTACCGAGAGGGCCCAAAGATACCTCTCCTATACTCTGAGTGACAAATCCTAATCTTGATCTATGCCAACCCGACAAACACCTTCGGAGATACCTATAGGGCATCTTTATAATCGTCCAGTTACGTTGCGACGTTTGATAGCACACAAGGTATTCTAATACCCATGGAGTCTTGGGGGCGTCGGAGAGCGCCGCTCCTTCTTCACGCGCCGAGAGCCGCTCCTCCTTGACGTGTCATGGTGGCGGCGAGAGGGGCTCCTCCTTCACGCGGCGTCCGATTTGGACGCCATGGTTGCGTGGGGGAGAGCGGGGAGGGGCGTGGGCTCCGGTTTGACGTGGAGGAGCGTCTCAGGTGGCGTCATCGGGCCGTTAACGTGGAAGACGGAGCGACGGAGCATGACCTCCATCTGCTGCTCGTACTCATCATTAGTCACGGCGTAGAGTGCACCCCACGTCGCCGACTGGTCCTCGCCACCAAAGGAGATGACGATCTCCTCCTTCGTCGAGGAGCCGGCCGCTAATGAGGACGACGTCGCCACGAACATCCGGAGCACGTTCCGGAGTCGCCGCCTTCCGGTGCCGAGGCCCACGACTTGCCCATCGCCGGAGTTCTGGAGGATGAGGGGTGGTGAGGACGAGGACGTGCAGAGCGACACGGTGAGTACGATGTGGACGGCGCCGGAGCACGGCTTATAAAGCCTCGCCCAGGTCGTGCGAACGGACGGTCAACCACTTCAATGTGTCGCAACGGCCAGAGTTGGTACCTTGGAAAGCTGCGCCCGCATTGAAGCGGCGTCTCACGAGAGGTTGCGTCGGTCAGCGCCGCCCTCCCGTCCGATCACATCACGTGGCATCAATGTCGGCCGCTGCATGCTCTGAGCTGGCATTGATGCGGTGCGGGAAGTGGCGCGTGCATCGGAAGGAAAGCAAAGAAGAGGCGGGTGGAGTTGTTTGGTGGGCCAGGTTAGTCAGACACGAACGTGACAGCGGTCTGGACGCCCGCAAGGTCCCCCAGTTTGTCTGCGGTTTGCGAGAAAAAACATGTCCGGATCGTCGAGCGGATCGATATACGACCGCGTTGGATGGCAAAACAAGTCTGATCCGAACGGTTGCGGACGATTTGAGGATCGGCGTTGAAGGCCCTAGAATACGTCATCTACCTTAGAATACATCATGCTCTTACGCCTTCTATGTGGAAACGTTCGCCGTGCGCCGTCCAGAACGCAGTCCATATACATTGACTTTTTATTTCCATCGCTGTCTCCCACTCTCTTCCCCCAAAAGTTGAGTGTGACGTACGCTTCCCCCTCCCGTCCCGCACCGAGCATCGGCAGGAGCATTCAGAGTAGCATTCATTCAGGCAAGCAGACAATCACCGCGACAGACGACGAGCAGCAGCACACACCCATAAAACAGAAGCGGCCGTCCAAGCCAAGGCGCCCACAGGACGCCACCAAGAACTCGGAGCCACCTTCCAATCGACCGAGCCCCCTCCATCCCCCGCCGATCTCTCGAGCTCCCCGGCCGCTCCCTCCCGCGGCGGCGCGCAATGGGGGCCGCCGCCGAGGACGCCGTCAGGCAGCTCGGCATCCTCATGGATCAAGGTGCGTGCGTCACTCTCGCCCTCTCTCTCCCCTTCTCCGCTCCAGCATGAGTTCTTTTCGCGATTGTGGCGGCCCCTGACGTGATCTGGTTCTTTGCTTGCAGTGGACGCGCCGCTGAGGAGGACGTTCCAGGTACGGATCTGGCCTGCGTGCACCTGCGGCCAAATCTTGGATCTTGCTACTCATTCTTATGGATTCTCGTAGCTCCTGTCACTGGATCATGGCCTAGATTAGCTATTCTCGGCGCCCTACATTTTTGATCTGATTCGGTGCGGGGGGGAGTGAGCTACTCCGCGTATTCTTCTAAAGCCTGGGATGCCCTAAATCTTTTACTGCAAAATGGGCTATCTCTGAGCCTCTCCTGGTTAATGCCACATGCTAGAGGTATGATCTTGTCAGTCATGATTTGTCAGGTGGGCGGTGTGTTTGGAGAGTAGTGCTTGATCCTTCATCCATGACCGAATAGGCGGGAGTGAAGGTGGTGCACTTCCTATGGGTTGGTGAGACGAGGGTATAGTGGCGCTTTAGCTGTCTAGTGTGCCGACGTTGCATGTTCGATGACGTCCAATTACGATTGCATGGGTTGGCGTTCGTTGGTGGCATCGTGGATCATCCTGTTTTATGCAGCCGATGGATGGTGGCGTTTTGCTGTTCTCAGGTCTACTAAGTGAGCTGAGTTAATGTGGATATACTCGCCAAAACATCATGCCGTTTGCCATCTTATTAGGTCCGCAGTCACCTATCATATACGACGTTTCGACTGCTGTGGCATTATTCCCTTTTTGACCTCTGATGTTCACCGAACTATCTGGACGCATGCACGTTAACAGTGAAGGCGCGGCATTTCAATATGTCTTTCTGCTACCATTTAATTAAATGTCTATAAAATTAAGAGGAAACATGTTACACGTGCGCTAAATCTTGAAGGTAAGCAATGCCAACTTATTTGAAGCGTAATTGTTAGTGTAGTGAAATTGGGATGGCAACACTGCATTGCAATTCAGAACTCATCAGAAGTGCAGAATCAGTTCAATTTGTTGCGGCACCTAGGGATGTGCCGGATTCAACTGAACAATGTCTGATTCTGACCAATCCTGTCCAATTTGCTATTTACCCCTATTAATTTAACATTTTTTGGAAAATAATTTTTTAATACTAGTTATTTTCCAATGAAGTGAAAATAAGACCAAAACCATGATATCCATACTTAATTGGCCCTGCAAGAACACATACTGTTACTTTTGGTAGTACATGTAACTACTACACCAGTAATTTGTATAATCATCAAAGGTGATATAGATATTACTATTTGTCTTTGCATTTTCTTTCTTTTGGTCATTGAAGGCTCATCAAATGTTAATAAATTTGAGTGGCCAAATAAACCAACCTTGAGTTATATTCCTTTTTTGTAGCCCTTTTTGGCTACTGTTGTATTGCAAGAAAATAGCTACCACTAGTGGGGCAGAAATCAGTAAATGACCACTTCTATCTCTATCTGGAAGGTTTAATTCTAGCCTTAGATTTTTATGATTTTCATTGGTGGAACCCAATCACAAATGACTGTCGATATGTTATGTAACAGTAAAAAATATTTTGGTTCATAGAAGAATTATTTTGGAAGTTCCTTATTAGTTTCATAAACCATAATCAGATGAATTGCAGATCAGAATTTCATGCATCTGCAGCTATTTAAATATTTGGAATAAATCACTTTTATCAGTGGTTGCGGAGGTTTGTAAACATATCTTGTTTATTTCAGAATGTGCACCAAGGCCACCCTAGAGAAACAATGTTGCGCTTTCTCAAGGCTAGAGAATGGAATGTTTCCAAGGCTCATAAAATGGTAGTCTTTCTCATATTTTCTCATCCAATAAAGGAACAGATAAATTATATTCTTAAGGTTATTAACTGCTTAATTGGGTTTGAATATTGTTTCTGCAGCTTGTAGATTCTTTGAATTGGAGGATTGAAAATGAAATTGATAGTGTATTGGAGGTGAGTAATCCTTATGGGTTATAATAATAATCCTGTTAGCACTAAGATCTTACTAGCATGGCAGGATCTCTTATCCGTATACAATTTCAGGCTCTATCTTATTTCATGTATTCTGTTAATCACTAATCTCTGACTACATTGGACATGTACAGAGACCTATACTCCCAGTAGATTTATACAGATCAATACGTGATTCACAACTTGTTGGACTCTCAGGATACACCAAGGAGGTATAGCTATCTACTAACACTAGTAATATGTTTCTTATCCTGAATAATTGATCATGAATTCATGATGCAACTACTTGTTTACATGCATGTTTGTGTGCAAGAAAATGGGCACACCCTTTTAGCTGTTAGTGTTCTAGGTCACGTCTACCGGTTAATCAAATTATTTTTATTGACAAATGAACGGATACTACTGAACAAAGTTGGCAGAATTGAAGAGGTTAATGTTTATTTTTGTTGATCTGCAATCTTCCACAGAATGTTGTCCCAGTCAGAGCTGCAAAGTTGTGAGTTGTGACGGACCTTCTAGCTAGGAAGAGCCCAAGGGACTGTTAGTGTTTAGCAAACTATGACATAAGCTTAGGTATGGTTAAGTTCAAAAATAAAGCATGGCGCTTTAGGATATCTCTTGCTTGAAGCTGTGATTATTGCTGCTGGCTTAATATTCCTTTATTATTAAGACATGCTGGGGGTTAGGGCATGTTCCTCATTTATTTCTGTGTCATTGTCCGTTCCCACTAAATGTGTCATCCTGTAGGACAACATCAGATAATGTTCTTTGACTTCTTGTAACACACCATCAAAGAGTTATTGGCCCTTTCACCGAATGGGTCTGAAATTTCATGAATTAGTTATGCTGTTGCTTGCTATGTGTTACCCAAGTCTCTGCCCATTAATGTTTTTTTTAACTAGCCCACCAAAAAATTACTGGTAGTGTGGTTGTTAATAAACCCAGCTAAATGCTTGTGCGCTGCTACGGATTTATTATATATTATCAGTTGTTTAAATGCTTGTGCCACCAGTCCTTGAGCTCGTATAAAATAGTTTATCTCAAAATGTAAGCCCAATCAACCATATGTACTGCATAGAGTGGTTGACAACGTATGTAATATGAACGAACCGCCACCAATTTAGATTTTTATAATACTACTCCCTCCGTCCCATAATATAAGAGCATTTTTGACGAGTAGTAAAGAAAGGATTTAGGCCCTGTTCGGTACCACTCCGCTCCACAACTCCGGGAGCGGAGTTGGTGGAGCTGCAGTTCAAAATGTAGGAGTTGCGGTTCAAAATGTAGGAGTTGCGGTTTCCCCGCTCCGCAGATTCCGGGAGCGGTTGATTACCGAACAGAGCCTTAGTTGAGTTTTAGACTCCTAATAATTTGTTTTGATTTTTTCTCTCTTGTTGGCAGGGTCTTCCAGTTTTTGGCATTGGTGTTGGTCAGAGCACATATGACAAAGCTTCGGTACTTTCTCAGATGCTTACTACTCCGTATTTGTTAAGTAGGCTACGACAAAAACTATGAAACTTGATAGTTTTCACCTTCCATAGTGTAGACTAGATACCGTTTTGAGGTTCATGTAACTTAAGTATATTTGTTGGGTATTAAAATGATATGATCCCTGTTTAGTGGTTGACATAGTTATATCTTACTGCCAATACCTTGTTATTGAAGTAATGCGTACCTCTTTTATGGGATCAACTAATCAACCAACTTATGCTAGTTCTGGAGTACCATTTCCCCATTTTGTCAACTGAAGTTGATCTGTTTCCTTTTCAGGTGCACTACTATGTGCAATCTCATATTCAGATTAACGAATACCGTGATCGCATAATTTTGGTAAGTGTCGAGCTAAATGCTCAAATCTTAATTTTTATGTTAACACACATCCTTCTTCTTATGTTTGTTCACATCACACTTAGCCCATGTTGACGGAAAAGTTTGGACGCCCGATCACCACTTGCGTTAAAGTTCTCGACATGACTGGTTTAAAGTTGTCAGCACTGAGCCAAATGAAGGTACATATTATTATAGTCTTCTCAAAATGGTTTTCTTCTCTGAGCAAGTATAACATTATCCTTGTCCTATACATGAATGGACTTAAATGCTGCTGAAATAAGCATGTTTTAATGCATCAAGGGATATGACCACACTGGTACTCAAGTTTTACCTTACCACGTTAAATTTTTAGAGGAATTACTCTTAAATCTTGGATGTTTACCTGTCTACCGTAGAGGTCAACACAGTCTAGCATAAAAAAAACTAACATAAATGTTAATACTAATATTACAGGACAAGTTGTTGTTTTTGTGCTGTAAGACAATAAGTTTTGGGAACCAGCACAACCCTCTAGGGGTGGCTTATCTCATTATATATAATGGTTGTGTTACAATACGTACAATATACGTACATAGGTACAGAAGCTATACATAGTCTAACACCCTCCCTCAATCTTAGCCACTTTCTAAAGAACTGAGAAGGGTAAGATTGCGCCTACAAGCTTCAAACTGTGGCAGTGGTAAAGGCTTAGTGAAGATGTCTGCAAGTTGATCCTTAGATGAGATAAACTTGATCTGGAGTTGCTTCTGTGATACACGTTCCCGTACAAAGTGATAGTCAACTTCAATGTGTTTCGTTCGGGCATGAAATACTGGATTTGCAGAAAGGTATGTAGCACCGATGTTATCACACCAAAGAATAGGAGGCTGTGGTTGAGACAAACCCAACTCCTGAAGCAAAGACTGCACCCAAATAATCTCTGCAGTAGCATTCGCCACAACCTTGTACTCAGCTTCAGTACTGCTACGTGACACAGTAGCCTGTTTCCGAGCACTTCAGGCGATCAAATTAGAGCCAAAGAATACTGCATAACCCCCCGTGGATCGCCTGTCATCTGGGCTACCAGCCCAATCTGCATCAGAGAAGGCCGAAAGGACCCGAGAGGAAGTCGGCCGAATATGCATACCAAATGTCAGGGTAAACTGAACATAACGAAGAATGCGTTTAACAGCAGCCCAATGAGTATCTCTGGGAGCCTGAAGATACTGACAAACCCTGTTAACAGCATAAGAGATATATGGTCTTGTGATCGTCAAGTACTGAAGTCCACCAACAATGCTCCTGTACTCTGTGGCATCCGCAGGAGACAAAAGCTCACCATCAACAGCTGTTAGCTTGTCGGTAGACGACATGGGTGTGGTGGTCGGTTTGCACTTCAGCATGCCGGCTCTTTGTAACAACTCCAAGGAGTACTTCTTCTGCGTAAGGACAAGACCAGTAGCACGAGAAGTGACCTCAACTCCAAGAAAGTAGTGAAGCTTCCCAAGATCTTTGACCGCAAAATCAGCACCAAGAGAGCAGACAAGAGCATCAGCAGCATACTGAGAAGAGCTGACAAGGATAATATCATCGACATAGACCAAAAGATACATAGTGACTTCTGGCTTCTGTAGAAGAAATAATGAAGTGTCAGCAGTGGATGGCACAAACCCATGAGCACGAAGGGCAGAGGCAAGGCGGGCATGCCAGGCACGAGGAGCTTGCTTCAAACCATATAATGCTTTGGAAAGACGACAGATATAGTCAGGACGATCAGGATCAGAGAAACCAGGCGGCTGTTTCATATAAACCTCTTCCTCCAAAAATCCATGTAGAAAAGCATTCTGCACATCAAGTTGATGAAGTGATCAACCACGAGAAACAACAATGGAGAGAAGAAGCCGAATAGTGGTAGGCTTGACGACAGGACTGAAGGTGTCCTCATAGTCAAGACCATGAAGCTGTCGAAAGCCGCGAGCAACAAGTCGCGCTTTGTAACGCTCAATAGATCCATCCGAATGCTTCTTCACTTTGAATACCCATTTTGAGTCAATAACATTTACCCGTGGTGGTGGAGGAACGAGAGTCCATGTCTTGTTACGAAGAAGAGCATGAAACTCCTGCTCCATAGCCTCTCGCCAATGTGGAATGCGCAGGGCAGCCTGATATGAGCGAGGCTCAGAAGATGGATCCGCAACAGCAGCAGCCAAACAAGCAGCCAACCAAGCAACCGTACCATCCGTACGTTCCTTAGGTTTGAAAATGCCACTGCGACTGCGTGTATGTGGTCGAGACACAGGAACCACCGAGGTCGACGGAGCAGCCTGCAACGGGCTGGAGGACGGCGATGTTGATGAGTCAGCCGGTGACGAGGAGCCAGTCGCGGTAGCCTCGGACTCGGTCGGCGAAGAAGGCCGGCCCACCGGCGAAACTGGCAGAACAGACGAAGCAGCTGGCGACTCCGGCATCACAGACCGGGCCGATGGCGAGCTCGGCATAGTGGGCTGTGGCGCGGCCGTTGTCGCGGGCCGATCCGCTGATGAAGGCGACGTGAGGACCCGAGCCGCGGGCGAAGACGGCGTGACGGGCCGAGCCGCGGGCGACTCGGCGGCCGCTGGCGAAAAAGGCCGAGCCGCTGGAGACTCGGCGATCGCTGGCGTAGCGGACCGAGCAGTGGAGATGCTCGGCGCGACGGGCTCGTCGGGTGACCATGCATGGGCACGCGAATCGATGCCATGCAACATAGGGCGATCGACGTGCCCACCAGAAGACGACGATGATGATGGTGAATCCTCCAACAGCTCCAAACGAGCTCCACGTCCGGTTCCTGCACCATGGTTAGGTAACAGCAAAGGAGAGTATGCAACATCATCAAATTGGTCAGAAGCAACAGAGGATGAATGCAGGGATGGTGGTTCGACAGTGGACACAGGAAGGTTGGCAAAGGGAAAAACATGCTCATCAAACACGACGTCCCGAGATATATAGACACGATTAGTGGGAACATGAAGACATTTGTAACCTTTATGAAGAGAGCTATAGCCAAGAAAAACACACTTCTTAGAACGAAACTCAAGCTTGCGCTTGTTATATGGACGAAGATGCGGCCAGCAAGCACACCCAAATACCTTGAGAAAGGTATAATCAGGTTGTTCATTAAGGAGAACGGTTGATGAGAAAGCATGCAGTGGTGAAAGCATTACTCCAAAACCGAAACGGAACAGATGCATGGGCCAAAAGAGTAAGACCAACTTCAACAATATGACGATGCTTACGTTCGACTGAACCATTCTGCTGATGTGTATGTGGACATGCTAAACGATGAGCTATCCCAAGCGACTGAAAGAAGGAGTTGAGGTTGCGATACTCGCCTCCCCAGTCCGACTGGACATGAACAATTTTGTGCTTGAGAAGACGTTCAACATGTTTTTGAAACTGAACAAAAATATCAAACACATCAGATTTGCGTTTAATAAGGTAAAGTCAGGTAAAGCGACTATAAGCATCAACGAAACTGATATAGTAATTATGACTACTGACAGAAGTCTGAGCAGGACCCCATACATCTGAAAACACAAGTTCTAAAGGATGTTTCACCTTACGACTGGACTCCGAAAAAGGAAGTTGATGACTCTTCCCCTGCTGACAAGCATCACACACTGCTACATCTTTATTACTAGACAAACTAGGAAGCTCATGACGACGCAAAATATGACGGACAATAGGTGTGGCCGGGTGACCAAGACGAGCATGCCACTGTGACGGAGAAACCCGAACTCCACTGAAAACGCGAGCGACGCCAGGATGCTCCAGACGGTAGAGGCCCTGGCACAACCGCCCACTAAGAAGAATGTCCCTCGTGCCCCGATCCTTAATAAAAAGATCAAAAGGGTGAAATTCACAAAGCACATTATTATCACGTGTTAGTTTAGGAACTGAAAGAAGATTACGTGTCACAGAGGGAACTCGAAGAACATTGCGAAGCTGAAGACTCCTATTGGCATGTCTAGTGAGAATAGATGCTTGACCAATATGAGAGATGTGCATACCTGCTCCATTGGCGGTGTGGATCTTGTCGGAGCCATGATAGGGTTCACGAGTGTGAAGCTTCCCCATCTCGCTGGTCAGATGCTCTGTCGCCCCAGAGTCCATGTACCAGTGTGGATCGATGGAGTAGGACTGAGTGTGTCCCTGTTGCTTCTGCGGCGCGGGACGATCAGCCATGGCGACCTGACGGGCATTGTTGCGTGTATCTTTGCCGTCATTGCCAAGACCAAGAAAGCTTCGCTGAAAGCGCTTATGACACTTGGAGGCCCAGTGCCCATCGCGGCCACAAAGCTGACACACACGTGGACCGCCAGCCCCCGGTAAGGTCGCAGTAGGTGGGGGGACCGAGGCGGGCGACTGTGGCAACCCCAAGGGAGACCGGGGTGATGAAGAAGAGCGGCCACCCTTGGTGGCGACGTTGGCCGAGAGGGAGCCAATGCCCCTGGTGCGGCGAGTCTCGACCCGTTGCTCAGTGAGAAGAAGCCGAGAGAAAACCTCGTGTGCCAACATGGGTGTCGAGTTGCCCCGCTCGTTGATGATCTCGACTAAGGCATCATACTTCTCATCAAGACCATTGACAATAAACGAGTTGAACTCGGAGTCGGTGAGGGGCTGTCCAATGGAGGCCAATGTGTCGGCGAGGCCCTTGACCTTGTTGTAGAACTCAGTGGCAGTGGAGTCAAGCTTCTGACACTCTCCAAGCTGACGACGGAGTGCAGAGACACGAGCCTGGGACTGCGCTGCAAAGGTGCGCTCAAGGATGGTCCAGGCCTCATGAGACGTCTTCGCGAAGACAACAAGGCCGGCAACTGCCGGCGAGAGCGACCCCTGGATGGAGGAAAGGTTCGCCTGGTCCTGCCCCGTCCAGACGCGATGGGCCGGATTGTAAACCGGACCGTGCACGCTGTCTACCAGCGCGGGTGGGCAGGGAAGCGATCCGTCGACGTAGCCTAGCAAGTAGTGACTCCCCAAGAGCGGGAGAACCTGCGCACGCCAGAAGATGTAGTTGTCGGCGGAGAGCTTGATGGTGATGAGATGACCGAAGTGAAACGGCGGCGAAGACGATCCCATCGAGGAGGCTGCCTGGGGTGCAAACACCATGGAGGCAGCCGGAGGCACCGAAGCCGATGCGGGAGGAGGCGGGACCGCAGCCAGGGCGGGCGCCGCAAAGCTCGCGGCCTGTGCGGACGCCGCAAGGCCCGCGGCCGGGGCGGACGCCGCCAACCCCACCAGCGGGGCGGTGTGATCCGCTTGCGGCAGGAGCGGCGGGACGACGCCTGCGGAGTCCGCAGCGGACGGCGGCGCCGCGGTGTGGACCACGAGGTCACGCCCGAGCGAGGGCGCCGGCGGCGTGGAGAAGACGGAGCCGATGCTCCTTGTCCCGATCGGAGCCGGAACGGAGACGGCATCGAGCGGGAGGTTGAGCAGAGCCGCAAGAGAGGCCGGGAGGAAGCCCGCAGCAGTGGAACCGGTGGTGGCGGCGCTCGACATGGCGGCGGCGCGATCGGTGGCGCGGCGGCGGCGGTGAAGGCGGCGGCGGCTGCGGCGGCGGTGCGGGTATTAGGGTTTAGAAGCGGAAGCGATCGTAACCTAGCGTGATACCATGTAAGACAATAAGTTTTGGGAACCAGCACAACCCTCTAGGGGTGGCTTATCTCATTATATATAATGGTTGTGTTACAATATGTACAATATACGTACATAGGTACAGAAGCTATACATAGTCTAACATGTGCCATAATATTTATTTTTCTGGTAAAATTGCAGAGTGGTCATTACTTGTGTTGCTTATGTGTTATGGTGAGCTAGCGTGACATTTTTGCTGTTGTTTGGATTACAGATGCTGAGTTCAATATCAACTGTTGATGATCTGAACTACCCTGAAAAGTCAGAGACATATTACATAGTTAATGTTCCATATATATTCTCTGCATGCTGGAAGGTACAATGATTTTTCCATCAAAAGGCCGTCCTCAGATTGTATCAGCAAATTTTGTAGTGAATGCTAACTGTCATTTCATTTGAGCATACTGGTAGGTTGTGAAGCCCCTATTGCAGGAGAGGACAAAAAAGAAGGTTAAAGTTTTGAGTGGTTGTGGGAGAGATGAACTTCTAAAGGTATTTTTTAGTTATTACTTTGTTACTCTCTCGTATTGTTGTCTTTGCATAGATTCTTAACCGCTGAGTAAAATATTACTACTACTGCAAATATAGGTACCACCAACATGGTGGTGGAGAAGAAAACATTACCTTTGTGTAGCATTTATTTTGTCTGAAATCCAAAGTTAGAGTGACATGTCCCTTGCTCAAATTGTGTAGATTATGGACTACTCAGCTCTCCCCCATTTCTGCCGACGAGAGGGATCAGGCTCATCCAAGCATTCATCTTCCAACGCCGACGATTGCTTCTCCCCTGACCATCCTTTCCACAAAGAGCTCTACGAGCTCACCAACCAGCAATCGTCGCACAAGGAGCTCCTCAAGATGGGATCATTGCATGTGAGCATCCCGGAGCCCGACCCAAACGATGCGAAGATCGTGGAGGTGATCCAGGCCGAGTTCCACAAGATGGGGGAGCAGAATGGGTCGACCAACGGCCACAAGGTTTGACGCTGCGCCACCACCGAAGACGGCCATATGCATGCGGAGCACCTTAACCAATGCAAGCCACCTCCGATGAAACTGACGATTTAACCTGTCCATGTTGGTTGTATCCCCCCCGGCCCCCTGGGGGGATAATAGTAGCGAAGGCTCCGTGATGCATAGGGTGATGCCGGCCTGGGATCATAGCTGGAAGAGATGAACCGGACAGTGTATATTCATTAGCATAGAACCTGCATATGTTAAACTGGTACTGGTACTATAACAAGATCCATGGATGATGGATGTTTATTATGACAGCTTGTAAGCTTCAGCGCAGTTCTGCAAACATGAGGTGGGAGGATGAGCAGGGTAGGATAGGATGGGACCTAGCACGAAGCAGCGGCGGAGCAACGCCGTGGTGGGCTCACGCCCGGTTCTGAGCCCGCTTGCTCTCCGGGTCTCCGCAGATGGCTCCGCGCGCGTCGTCGGCGATGTGCGTTGGAGCGCGGGGCGATTGGCTTGGGACGGAACGGGAACGTATGCGTGCGTGCGTGGCAAAGGGGAAAACCGCTTTGGCAGCAACAAACGCGTGAGGTCCAGATGTAACCATCTTCGACGATCCCCTCATCGTCCCGGTATGGTAGGCGTCTCAGTTTTTCTTCTTCTTCTTCCGGAGCTCAGGCCGTTTTTCTACCCGGAGCCGGAGGCCGAGGAAGCCCGGCCATGGCCTGGCCACGCCGGCCCTTCTTCACTGAAATCTCTAGCTAGACCCGTTAATTCGTTTTACCCATTTGTTCACTTTTGTAAGTCGTTTAAGACAGCTGAAATTGAACTGTTTTAGATGATATTTAAATGTCTAAAAGTTCTTACAAAAGTGAACGGAGGGAGTAAAAAAATTCTCTCGCTAGAAGCGCTTGGTCGCATGGGTCTCCGAACCCTCATGCAATGCAAGCTCCATCGCGCCCCGCACCAGTTAATCTCCCTTCTTCTTCTTCTTCTTCTTCTTCTTCTTCTTCTTCCAAACCTAGCCGTCCGAAACGATGGCTCTATTCGATCTGAATCAACCCATCCACTGGGACTGGGAGTGTGAGGAGATACAAGAGTACGGACGAGCTGATGGCGCCGGCCATAGAAGAGATGGGGCGGACGGACAAGGTGCGGACCATGGAGACTTTGCCAGCCACGGAGGCAGTCGCTCGGACATCCACGGCTACCACGAAGGGGGCGGTGGAGGAGTTCACTCGGACGCCGGCCGGTGGCAACGGTGGGGGCGGCGGAGGTGATGTGGGCGGCAGCGGCCGAGGCTTCGACTTGAGTAAGTTGTTCATGTTCTTGCAGTTGTACTCCATTGCCGGACGTTGAATAGACCAAGAATATATAGTTCACACTTATCAGTTAGGGTTTGTGCACTTCTGTTTAGTATCTTGGTTGTGCATGCCATACATGTCCATCTCCTTCATGATTTCTTAGCTTCAAATAGATTTTCTTCGTAAAATCACGAATTCAGTTTGTATTTGTTTGTCTGTGTTGTACAACGTACTTTGGATGGTGCAATTGACGGAAAATGTTACTAGTATCTTTGAAACAATTTGTTAGTTTAGTATTTTATGCTCCATGATCTCGGCTCATACTCACATAGTTGCACTTCTATTGTTCACATCATTTATGCCCCATGCATGACGCTACTGCTGTATACACCATTTCTGAATATGATTTATAGCAGGATTAGTTTTTGCCCACTTATTGATGTTTAATTAATTGCACACTGTCGGATAATATGTGTAGCACATTTGATTTTATATACCCAAATATGCATAGAGTATTGATCACAACACATGTATCAATTAATATGAACTGTACTAGAATTACTTTTGGTAGAATTATGATGCCTATAATTGTAATCTAGCTTGTGCTTCCATTCTGTAGAATTACTTCACAACGCAGTACACCGACGACGAACGCCGTCACATATACAGCATGCTTTTAGGAGTACATAGGAATGCTGGTGCCTGGTGGCATTATGAAGCGTGGAGTGGCGCATATGGACGATCGGGCGCTGCGTGGTGGAATACATGCCGTGGCGAGCAAGAGGCCTAAGAACTGCGGCCGCAGGCGGGTGGAGCTTGACCCTGACGCTTTACGTGGGCTGCCCCTGGATGGACGCATGACGATTCGAGAGCTAGCCGAGGCCTTGGGTATGAAGAAGAGCACTCTGTTCCGGCGGCTGAAAGAAGGTAAACTGAGGCGACACAGCGAATGATCTCATCAAGCCTACTGCGAGGGACGACAGGAAAAATGTCCCATGTTTGTTTCTGCCTGTCCATGCCAAGGGGCAAGCATACCTAAGAATTCCTGTGTAATACTAGTATAACTCTGGAATTAATATATGCTTTACGTGGTATCACATCGCTTGACGACGTTATTACTGTATCAGACGGGGCATGAAGCTTCGCTTATGGTGTCAGTAACGAACAAAAATATGTAAGGACTCGATCAGCTTAGTCTTTCTCTCACAAGATGGATTATACGGCGATAGCGCGAGGGCCCAGGAGGCTAGTCCCTGTGGACGGCCAGATGGTTTTGGAAGTGATCCTCCAAAGCAATGGAGGGACTAGCGTATTATGATCCTGGTATAATTTCGGTTCACGTCTTCTCTGCTACCGTTATATTAAGGGTGGTTGCTTTTTTTCACCTACAATTTAACAATTTTTTTCATCTTCCATTTTCTCTTTTGCTTTTTCCCCTTTCACTGTACAATTTAACAATTTTTTCGTCTTCCATTTTCTCTATCCAATTTGCATCCAGTGCACAACAAGATCCCTCCTACATTCTTTCCCCCCTTGCCACTAGTGAGAAACTTCTCAAATTAAGAATGTTTGTCCCCTTCTTTGCTTACGAAGGTTAATATCATGTCAAGAACCTGTAGAGCTATCTACTATGTAAAAGAGAACCTTAACATCACGTTGCTTTGTGACACTTATACTACGAGGAACTTTGTCCAAACCGACGACTCCAAAAAGAAAACAGTAAGGAAGGCTCGACTTTGATGACATCGGCAATGACCTCCTCGTGAAGATGTCGATGATGTAGTCATAGGGCTCGGCTTTAATGACGTCGGCAATGACCTCCAAGTGAAGATGTCGGTGATGTAGTCACAACGCTCGGCTTGGATGACATCGGCAATGACCTCCATAGACGGGCCAAGTCCTGTTCCAGCACCACCGAGATAGCAGCCAGGTGCGGTTGGACGGGTATCACCTCCGACGCCATGTCGATGTAATAAAACCCGCCATCGACCCCATAACCCGAAAACTCCCTCTACGGGGCAACATGGGGGCACCGTGCACTAGGAGCGAAAATGGCTCACAATGCCGCAGTTGAAGCACAATTGTCGCATGACTTCCCACGGGGCGCCGACCAAGCAGGCAGGGGGTGTAGGCAGGGAACCGTGTTGGCTCCCCCCTCCCTGGAAGAATCGTGATTCTATAGAAATCTTGTCTTTTACATGTCCCTTTGGGTATTTCAAAGAAGGATAATACAAACACTCACAAGCCACTAAGGAGTTCTGCATGAAGAATGGGATGGTGCCTGACTTTAGGCCAATTAACCTCGTACATGGGGCTATGAAAAATCTTCGAGAAGGTGCTTGCTTGTAGATTGGTGCTACAACTTCCGAAGCTTGTGGGGAACCATCTAAGTGCCTTCGTGAAGGGTAGATCTCTGCACGACAACTTCATGTTGGTCCAAAGTACTGCTCGCAGGCTGAATGCTCTAAGAAGCCCCGCGGTATTACTCAAGCTTGATATATCGAAGGCGTTTGACTCCGTCCAATGGCCATTCCTAATTGAGGTGATGCATCAACTTGGTTTTGGACCTAGGTGTAGATCATGGATCTGTGGGATTCTTGCGACATCCACCATCAAGATTAAGGTGAATGGAGACCCTAGGGACACAATATATAACTGCAAGGGGCTGAGGCAAGGCGACCCGATATCGCCGATGTTATTTATCCTTACGATGGAGCCCTTGCAAAGGTTGTTTGAGCGAGCCACGAGTAGAGGCCATATTGGAGCCCTTGGCTCGTAGAGGAATGAGGCAACGTTTGTCCATCTTTGTGGATGATGTGGTGGTGTTCATCAAACCTAAACCGGTGGAGCTTGAGATTTGTAAGCGTATCTTCGAGATGTTTGGGGAGGCGTCAGGCCTGCGAATAAATATGGAGAAATCAGCTGCCCTCCCAATAAGATGCAGTGATCAGGAAATCACTATGGCAAGTGTGGAGCTAGGATGCCCGAGAGGGTCCTTTCCAATCAAATACCTGGGCCTGCCTTTGTCATTAAGGAAGCAATCACTGGCGCAGTTGCAATACCTTGTTGATCAGATGGCGAATTGCTTACCCAAGTGGAAGGCGACGTTAATGCCAAAGAGTGGACAACTAACTTTGCTCCAGTCAGTGCTATGCGCCATGCCCATTCATCCCATGATGGCCTTGGATCTCCTGATGACGACTATTACATCGATAAACAAGGTGTGCAGAGGGTTCCTCTGGTGCAGGAGGGCTGTGGCGAATGGTGGCAACTGCACGGTCGCGTGGGATTTGGTATGTGCACCGAAATGGGCTGGAGGTCTGGGGCTGCCGAACCTCAGATGGCTCAATGTGGCCATGCAGGTGAAGGAAATATGCCCTAAAGGCAATAATAAAGTTATTATTTATTTCCTTATATCATGATAAATGTTTATTATTCATGCTAGAATTGTATTAACCGGAAACATAATACATGTGTGAATACATAGACAAACAAAGTGTCACTAGTATCCCTCTACTTGACTAGCTCGTTGATCAAAGATGGTTATGTTTCCTAACCATAGACATGAGTTGTCATTTGATAAACGGGATCACATCATTAGGAGAATGATGTGATTGATTCGACCCATTCCGTTAGCTTAGCACAATGATCCTTTAGTTTGTTGCTATTGCTTTCTTCATGACTTATACATGTTCCTATGACTATGAGATTATGCAACTCCCGTTTACCGGAGGAACACTTTGTGTGCTAGCAAACGTCACAACGTAACTGGGTGATTATAAAGGTGCTCTACAGGTGTCTCCGAAGGTACTTGTTGAGTTGGCGTATTTCGAGATTAGGATTTGTCACTCCGATTGTCGGAGAGGTATCTCTGGGCCCACTCAGTAATGCACATCACTATAAGCCTTGCAAGCATTGTAACTAATGAGTTAGTTGCGGGATGATGTATTACAGAACGAGTAAAGAGACTTGCCGGTAACGAGATTGAACTAGGTATTGAGATACCAACGATCGAATCTCGGGCAAGTAACATACCGATGACAAAGGGAACAACGTATGTTGTTATGCGGTTTGACCGATAAACATCTTCGTAGAATATGTGGGAGCCAATATGAGCATCCAGGTTCCGCTATTGGTTATTGACCATAGACGTGTCTCGGTCATGTCTACATAGTTCTCGAACCCGTAGGGTCCGCACGCTTAAAGTTCGGTGACGATCGGTATTATGAGTTTTTGTGTTTTGATGTACTGAAGGTAGTTCGGAGTCCCGTATGAGATCGGGGACATGGCGAGGAGTCTCGAAATGGTCGAGACGTAAAGATCGATATATTGGATGACTATATTCGGACATCGGAAAGGTTCCGAGTGATTTGGGTATTTTTCGGAGTACCGGAGAGTTACGAGAATTCGCCAGGGAGTATATGGGCCTTATTGGGCTTTAGGGGAAAGAGAGAGGAGAGACTGCGCGCCCCCCAATACTTAGTCCGAATTGGACTAGGGGGAGGGGCGGCGCCCCCTCCTTCCTTCTCTTCTCTTTTCCCTTTCCTTCTCTCCTACTCCTACTACTTGGAAGGGCTCCTAGTTCTACTAGGAAAGGGGGAATCCTACTCCTGGTGGGAGTAGGACTCCCCTAGGGCGCGCCATAGAGAGGGACGACCCTCCCCCTCCTCCACTCCTTTATATACGGGGAGGGGGGCACCCCTTGGAGACACAACAATTGATCATTGATCTCTTAGCCGTGTGCGGTGCCCCCCTCCACCATAATCCACCTCGATCATATCGCAGCGGTGCTTAGGCGAAGCCCTGTGTCGATAGCATCATCATCACTGTCATCACACCGTCGTGCTGACGAAACTCTCCCATGAAGCTTTGCTGGATTGGAGCTCGCGGGACGTCATCGAGCTGAACGTGTGCTGAACTCGGAGGTGCCGTGCGTTCGGTACTTGGATGAGTCAAATCGTGAAGACCGACTACATCAAACGCGTTGTGCTAACGCTTCCGCTTTCGGTCTACGAGGGTACGTGGACACACTCTCCCATCTCGTTGCTATGCATCACCATGATCCTGCATGCGCATAGGATTTTTTTTTGAAATTACTACGTTACCCAACAGTGGCATCCGAGCCAGGTTTATGCGTAGATGTTATATGCACGAGTAGAACACAAGTGAGTTGTGGGCGATACAAGTCATACTGCTTACGAGCATGTCATACTTTGGTTCGGCGATATTGTTGGATGAAGCGGCCCGGACCGACATTACGCGTACGCTTACGCGAGACTGGTTCTACCGACGTGCTTTGCACACAGGTGGCTGACGGGTGTCAGTTTCTCCAATTTTAGTTGAACCGAGTGTGGCTACGCCCGTCCTTGTGAAGGTTAAAACAGCACTAACTTGACGAACTATCGTTGTGGTTTTGATGCGTAGGTAAGAACGGTTCTTGCTCAGCCTGTAGCAGCCACGTAAAACTTGCAACAACAAAGTAGAGGACATCTCACTTGTTTTTGTAGGGCATTTTGTGATGTGATATGGTCAAGACATGATGCTATATTTTGTTGTATGAGATGATCATGTTTTGTTAAAGTTATCGGCTACTGGCATAAGCCTTATGGTTGTCTCTTTATTTGCATAAGATGCAAGTGCTATGTAATTGCTTTACTTTATCTCTATGCGATAGCAATAGTTGCAAAAGCAATAGCTGGCGAGACGACCATGTGACGACACATTGATATAGATCAAGATGATGGAGATCATGGTGTCATGCCTGTGACGATGGAGATCATGACGATGCTTTGGAGATGGATATCAAAGGCACAAGATGATGATGGCCATATCATGTCACATATTTTGATTGCATGTGATGTTTATCTTTTATACATCTTATTTTGCTTAGTTCGGCGGTAGCTTTATAAGACGATCTCTCACTAAATTTCAAGATAAAAGTGTTCTCCCTGAGTATACACCGTTGCCAAAGTTCGTCGTGCCGAGACACCACATGATGATCGGGTGTGATAAGCTCTACGTTCATCTACAACGGGTGCAAGCCAGTTTTGCACACGCAGAATACTCGGGTTAAACTTGATGAGCCTAGCATATGCAGATATGGCCTCGGAGCACGGAGACCGAAAGGTCGAGCGTGAATCATATTGTAGATATGATCAACATAGTGATGTTCACTATTGAAAATTACTCCATCTCACGTGATGATCGGACATGGTTTAGTTGATTTGGATCACGTGATCACTTAGATGATTATAGGGATGTCTATCTAAGTGGGAGTTCTTAAGTAATATGATTAATTGAACTTTAATTTATCATGAACTTAGTCCTGATAGTATTTTGCAAATAATTTTGTAGATCAATAGCTCACGTTGTTGCTTCCTTATGTTTTATATGTGTTCCTAGAGAAAACTAAGTTGAAAGATGATAGTAGCAATGATGCGGACTGGGTCCGTGATCTGAGGTTTATCCTCATTGCTGCACAGAAGAATTATGTCCTTGATGCACCGCTAGGTGACAGACCTATTGCAGGAGCAAATGCAGACGTTATGAACGTTTGGCTAGCTCAATATGATGACTACTTGATAGTTTAGTGCACCATGCTTAACGACTTAGAATCAGGACTTCAAAAACATTTTGAACGTCATGGACCATATGAGATGTTCCAGGAGTTGAAGTTAATATTCAAGCAAATACCCGAGTTGAGAGATATGAAGTCTTCAACATGTTCTATAGCTAAAAGATGGAGGAGAATAGCTCAAGCAGTGAGCAGGTGCTCATATTGTCTGGGTACTACAATCACTTGAATCAAGTGGGAGTTAATATTCCAGATATGATAGTGATTGACATAATTCTCTAGTCACCATCACCAAGTTAGTAGAACTTCGTGATGAACTATACTATGCAAGGGATGACGTAAATGATTCCTGAGCTTTTCATGATGATGAATCGATGAAGGTAGAAATCAAGAAAGAGCATCAAGTGTTGATGATTAATAAGACCACTAATTTCAAGAAAGGGCAAAGGGAAAGAAAGGGAACTTCATGTAGAATGGCAAGCAAGTTGTCACTTCCGTGAAGAAGCCCAAAGCTAGACTAAAGCCTGAAACTGAGTGCTTCTACTGCAAAGAAAATGGTCACTGGAAGCGGAAATGCCCTGAATATTTGGTGGATAAGAAGGATGGCAGAGTGAACAAGGGTATATTTGATATACAGGTTATTGATGTGCACCTTACTAGTGTTTATAGTAGCCCCTGGGTATTTGATACTTCTTCGGTTGCTAAAAATTAGTAACTCGAAACATGAGTTACAGAATAAACAGAGACTAGTTGAGGGTGATGTGACGATGTGTGTTGGAAGTAGTTCCAAGATTGATATGATCATCATCGCACACTCCCTATACTTTCGGGATTAGTGTTGAACCTAAATAAATGTTATTTGGTGTTTGCGTTGAGCATGAATATGATTTGATCATGTTTATTGCATTACGGTTATTCATTTAAGTTACAGAATAATTGTTGTTCTGTCTGCATGAATAAAACCTTCAATGGTCAAACACCCAAGGTGAATGGTTTATTGAATCTCGATCATAGTGATACACATATTCATAATATTGAAGCCAAAAGATGCAAAGTTAATAATGATAGTGCAACTTATTTGTGGCACTGCCGTTTAAGTCATATTGGTGTAAAGCGCATGAAGAAAATCCATGCTGATGGGCTTTTGAAATCACTTGATTATGAATCGGTTGATGCTTGAGAACCATGCCTCATGGGCAAGATGACTAAGACTCCGTTCTCCGAAACAATGGAGCAAGCAACAGACTTGTTGGAAATAATACATACTGATGTATGCAGTCCGATGAGTGTTGAGGCTCGCGGCAGGTATCGTTATTTTCTGACCTTCACAGATGATTTGAGTAAGATATGGGTATATCTTCTTGATGAAACATAAATCTGAAACATTTGAAAATTTCAAATAATTTCAGAGTGAAGTGGAAAATCATCGTAACAAGAAAATAAAGTTTCTACGATCTGATCGTGGAGGAGAACATTTGAGTTACGAGTTTGGTCTTCATTTGAAACAATGCAGAATAGTTTCGCAACTCACGCCACCTGGAACACCACAGCGTAATGGTGTGTCTGAACATCGTAACCATACTATATTATATATGGTGTAATCTATGATGTCTCTTACCGATTTACCACTATCGTTTTGGGGTTATGCATTAGAGACAGCTACATTCACGTTAAAATAGGGCACCATCTAAATCCGTTGAGACAGTGCCATATGAACTGTGGTTTGACAAGAAACCAAAGTTGTCATTTCTTAAAGTTTGGGGTTACAATACTTATGTGAAAAAGTTTCATCCCGACAAGCTCAAACCCAAGTCAGAAAAGTGCGTCTTCATAGGATACCCAAAAGTAACTGTTGGGTACACCTTCTATCATAGATCCGAAGGCAAGATATTTGTTGCTGAGAATGGATCCTTTCTAGAGAAGGAGTTTCTCTCGAAAGAACTGAGTGGGAGGAAAGTAGAACTTGATGAGGTAACTGTACCTGCTTCCTTATTGGAAAGTAGTTCATCACAGAAATCTGTTTCTATGACTCCACCAATTAGTGAGGAAGGTAATGATGATGATCATGTAACTTCAGATCAAATTGCTACTGAACCTCGTAGGTCAACCGGAGTGAGATCCGCACCAGAGTGGTACGGTAATCCTATTCTAGAGGTCATGTTAATTGACCATAACGAACCTACGAACTATGAGGAAGCGATGATGAGCCCAGATTTCGCGAAATGGCTTGAGGCCATGAAATCTGAGATGGGATCCATGTATGAGAACAAAGTGTGGACTTTGGTTGACTTGCCCGATGATCGATGAGTCATTAAGAATAAATAGATCTTCAAGAGGAAGATAGACGCTGATAGTAGAGTTACTATCTACAAAGCTCGAATTGTCGAAAAAGGTTTTGACAAAGTTCAAGGTGTTGACTACGATGAGATTTTCTCACTCGTAGCGATGCTTAAGTCTATCCGAATCATGTTAGCAAATTGCCACATTTTATGAAATCTGGCAAATGGATGTCAAAACTACATTCCTTAATGGATTTCTTAAAGAAGAGTTGTATATGATGCAACCAGAAGGTTTTGTCGATCCTAAAGGTACTAACAAAATGTGCAAGCTCCAGCGGTCCATCTATGGACTGGTGCAAGCATCTCAGAGTTGGAATATACGCTTTGATGAGTTTATCAAAGCATATAGTTTTATACAGACTTGCGATGAAGCCTGTATTTACAAGAAAGTGAGCGGGAGCACTACAACATTCCTGATAAGTATATGTAAATGACATATTGTTGATCGGAAATAATGTAGAATTTTTTGAAAAGCATAATGGAGTGTTTGAAAGGAGTTTTTCAAAGAAAGACCTCGGTGAAGCTACTTACATACTGAGCATCAAGATCTATAGAGTTTTTTTTGAATATTTACTGTAGAGCAAAGCTCCATAGCCCTTTATTAAATAAATAAGTAGCAACTGTACAAGCTAGTGAAGAAAGCAAGGAATAAAAGGAAGAAAAAACAGAGTCTAACTACCTACCTACCTGTAGCTAAGTTAGAGAGTTAATCCAAGCATACAACTTGTCTCTAATATTTACTCTCATTCTATGAGCTAGAAGAGTAAGATCATGTACAAAATTACATCTCCAAGCAGCAAAGGTTGCATTTTCTCCTCTGAAAGTCCTGCCATTCCTGAGGATCCATATATTCCAAGCTGCAGTGAGCATAACTTCAAAGAAGAAGGGATGCTTAAACCTTGATCTTGCATGCTGAATACATTGCTGAATTTCAGAGCCCCTGGACCAGTCAATGGAAATATAATTCCATACTCTGCGACTGAAGTTACAGTTAAAAAACAAGTGCAACCTATCCTCATAGACTAGCTCATTGCAGATAACACAGAGATTGTCATCCATAGGTGATCTCCAGTGCCTACGAATTAATAAGTCCTTAGTATTGAGTCTATCAAAAAACAACAACCAACCAAAGACTTTGATCTTCATGGTGCACTTGCTATCCCACAACCACTTACATGGCAATATGGTTGGCAAATGAGAATGCATAAGAGTGTAAAAGCTCTTGGCAGAGTATTCACCAGATTTTCCAGGCCATAGCCAAACATCTGGCAGAGTGATGTCTCTATGTAAGTCCAGTATCCAAGCTTCCAAAACTTGCAGCTCCAGAGCAGCCTCATGTGACAAAGGCAAGAAGAACATTGAGTATAGGTCCTGAGAGATGAGGAATTCATTCACAGAGAGTTTGTCATTAATAACAAAGGAGAAAAGCCTAGGTAACCTTCAACATAGAGGTCTTGAAGAGCCACCAATTAACCAAGCATCAGACCAGAAAAGGGCAGAGTCGCCCCTGTTGATGTGAACTGAGGAGATTGCAGTATATGCATCAGAGAGCTTGAGTATATCCCTCCACCAAAATGACCCAACTGGGACTGTAGCATGTGGAACTCCATCATCATAGTAACTATTCCAGATTAAAGTAAACCATGGGATGTCTGCCTTATTGAAGAATTTGTGGAGATGCTTCAGTAGGAGGCCCTTATTTTGGATATGCAAGTTAATCACTCCAAGTCCTCCTTTGTCCTTAGGCCTACAGACCAGATCCCATGCAGCCAGAGATTGCTTTGGTGCATCACTATTTCCTCTCCACAAACACTGCCTGAAGATCCTGTCAAGTTGCTTAATGATACCAGTTGGGAGCTGTAGACTGCAGAGGAAATATATGGGCATGGAAGTCAAGACTGAGGTTAATAACTGCAACCTGGAGCCTTGGTTTAGCATGGAGGAACTAGCTGTCAGTCTCCTCTCCAAGGCATCAACTAAAGGCATAAAATCCACAATTCTGGGCCTAGTAGTACCAAGTGGCAGACCCAGATAAGTAAACAACAGTTGTCCAAGTTTACATCCAATCAAGGCAGCTAGCCTGGCAGCTTCCACATCATCAATATTTAAAGGAATCATGGAAGACTTTGCAAAGTTAACTCGAAGCCCAGTGGACTGTTGAAAAGTCAGCAACATATTTTTGAGAGCCACCAACTCCTCATCTTTGGCAGTCAAAAAGATGACAGTGTCATCAACATACTGGATTATAGGGAAATCCTGGTCATGTGAAGGAATTGGGAGAGTTAGGGTTCCATGCTGGAACATCTGGTTAACCACTGACTGCAGGAGATCGGCAACAATTACAAATAGCAGAGGTGACAGAGGATCACCCTATCTGACACCACACTTGCACTGAAACTGCTTGCCTGGTATGCCATTAAGCAAAATAGAGGAAGATCCTGTAGATAGAATTTCTTTGACCCAACTTATCCATTTGTCATCGAACCCCTTGTGTTTAAGCATCTGCAACACAACCTCATGCTCCAAGTGTCAAATGCTTTTGCAAAATCTAACTTGAGAATTATGATGGGTCTCTTTGACTGTTTGCACTGGTGGATGTATTCAAAGGCCCAAGCTAAGCAGTCCTGGATTGATCTACTCTTCAAGAACCCATATTGATTTTTATGGATACAACGAAGGATCACTTTTTGCAGCCTGTTTGCTAACGGCTTAGTAAGAAATTTCAAGCAAGTGTTAGTCAAAGAAATAGGCCGAAAATCATCTGGCCCCTCAGGAGAGAGCATCTTGGGTATGAGAGTAATGAGAGAGCCATTAATATTCTCAAGAGATAATTTTCCTTCATAGAAGTCCTTGATAAGACGCCGAAAATCCTGCTCAATTATCGGCCAACAGTGTTTAACAAACAGGCCATTGAATCCATCTGGGCCAGGTGCTCTATCAGGGGGCAACTCTTTCAGAACCTTCCTTATTTCATCATCAGAGAAAGGTTGAGACAGTTCCTCTAGACCCTGGATGGGCTGGATGATATTTGCTAGGTCAAAGCCCATAGATATCCCTTGGGCCTGGCCCATTCTGTTTTTGAAAGAAGCCCATAGGATTCCCGCCATTTGATCATGGTCCGAAACCGGATCAACCATTCCCGCAGTTTTCAAGCTGGCTATAGAGTTCCTTCGCATGCGTTCCGATGCCATAGCATGGAAGAATTTCGAATTCTCTTCACCCACCTTAATGTATCTGATGGTGCACCTCTGTTTCCAATAGATATAATGAAGCTTCAACAAACGCTCATAATGAAGCTTGACTATTTTCCTGAAGTTAAACTCCGTTCTAAACAGAGGTCTAACCTCCTCCAACTGATCAAAAAAGATGATAACCTTGTTGCAGTCCATCGTGAGCTTCTTGAGGTAAGATAGTTTCTTACTCCAAGCTCTCAAATCCGATCTTAGCCGTTTAAATTTCCTAGTTAACACGGCCGAAGCAGAAAGATCAGCAAAAACTGGAGCCTCCCAAGAATTACGAACGCAGTCCATGAAGCCTGGCATGTCCACCCAAAAGTTTTCGAATCTAAAAACCTTGGACTTAGGAATATTTGTGTCAATGGACACGACACAAGGCACATGATCCGACGCAGTTTTGGCTAACGGAAAGACCACCGTGTTAGGATAATGGGAAATCCAGTCCGAGGTGGTAAAGAACTAGTCAAGCTGCTCAAGAAGGGGTGTTTGCTGCATGTTGGACCAGGTGAAACTCCTCCCCTTAATTGGCAATTCCAAAAGACCAAGATGTCCTATTACCTCATTAAAGAGAAAAATATCATTTATATCACCTCCAGGTTGGTTTCTGTTGTCCAAAGAGCGAATAAAGTTAAAATCACCGAGTAGCAACCAGTGTTCATCAGAAGGGATAGAGAGGTGGTATAGCCAGTTGACAAAATCATCTCTAGGTTGCCCCTCGCAAGGCCCATATACTGAAACCATTGTCCATTTTTCAGAGCTATGAACAGACTTAAATGAAACAACCACACTGAAACGTTGGATTTCAAGAAGCTGGCCTCCAAAAACTGAGGAGTTCCAAATGATCAGGATACCACCCGAAGCACCCACTGAGGGAGAAAAAGCAAACTGATCAAAGCGTCGAGGGCAGAAAGACCTAATCATGCGGATATCAAAGGCATCACATTTAGTCTCCTGCAAATAAATAATGGAGCAGCGACTCTCTTCAATTTTGGCTCTCACATCACGCTTCCTAGCCGGTGAATTCAAACCACGCACATTCCAGCATAGAACCGACCAATTACGAAACATTGTAGTCCCCATAGATAACCAAAATAAACAGAAAGTAACCAACCGGGCCGCTTAACAACACAGTACAAGTTTCAGCATAGCTACTGGCAGCAGGATCATAAAAGTTCAGAGGTTCAGGCATACATTGCGGAAGTAAAGCAAAGCAACAAAAGACCCAACAGACCAGACGCCCCAGAGCTGCATAGGAAAGTTCACTCATCATTGGAACTATCTGGTTGTGGATCAGGTTTAGGAGAAGCCGTAAGCTTTTCCACCGTCAAGTCTTCCGGGGCAATGCCAAGGGCCTCGCCGACTGCCTGCAAGGTAGAGATAGGTGTTGGTGGCGGCAAAGTGCTGTCCTGACACGGGGCAGATTCAAACTTCAGCTTCTTGGCCTTGGGGCGTCGTAGAGGCGCTGGCTTGATGGAGATTGCAGATGTTGGTTTCATGCCATTTCTCTTAGCACAGCTGCGAGTCATCCGTCTAACTGAAAAGTCCAGGCTCTCCTCAACCATTGTGACAGTACGCTTCAAACGAGGCTGCCGCGGTCTCTTCCCCAAAGGTGATGCTATGACAGAAGTAAACTGAAACTCATTCTGTATTTGCGGTTCAGAACTCTGCTCTGGCATATCTTGCGTTTGTCCTGTAGGTTGTGAGTCTAGGCAGAGCATATCATCATTGAGCTCCTGGATTACCACAGAAGAGCGTTTGTTGATATTAACCGCAGACAACCATCGCTGCTCCAAGTCAGAGTCAAACTTGACAGGCATCGGCGGCAAACAGATTCGGGGCAGCGAACATGGAACATTCAGATTGCAAACTCAGGCAGCAGAGACTTGAAGGAGCGTTCCCATATCATAGCCGGTGGAAGGACGGGTCCATAGAAGACACGGACAATCCCCAAGTTAATCGGGTCCAAGGGACCAACTGGGTGAATATTTAACATAGGCTGCTGCACCTCTGCCATGTCATCGTCACCATCCGAGTCCAAAGAGGGGTTCAGAATCATGGAGTTCTGATCCTGTGCGATTGGGTCTTGCACAGGAGCAGGTTCTGCCTGCTGAGCCGGTTCTTCCCAAGGCCCCCAACCAGCATCATTGTTCATGTTCTGCGCCCAAGCATTAGCAGCCTCATGGTGCCCTTGATCGTGTCCAGGGGGCACAACATTCCATCCCAGGGCAGGGTAAGGAGGCATTGCCCAGAAAGGCTATGGTGGAGGATTTGCCCCTGGCATAGGATGTGGATTGCCATCCAAGGGCATGGGATCCTCATCTGCAGGTATCATAGCTTCTGCAAAGTCTCCATCGAGAATATAACAGCCCGCTGTCCAAGAAACGAACTGTCCCTCCCCAATTAGCAAACTCACGAAACACAACTGAACGCGGAACCAGAGCGTTATCAGGAAAAGAGGCTCGAACTAGAGACCTGACCTTGCGCCTGTCCGTACTGTTCCAATAATGGAATTGACCAAAAGAACTAACCATATCTGCAATGCACTGTGTGTTGCGATAGTCCAGAGGGATACCAATAAACATTAACCACCCTTGTCGATGACCATGCAGAGCTCTGAAACCCTCCCCTTGATTATGCAGTATGAATCTAACAAAGAACTCATTGCCCTCCTCATCCAGACCCAGAGGAAACGGTGGATGCATCGTAAAAGAACCGCGGACGATAGGGTCTGCCATCTCAAATAACCCAACACCTTGAAACCATGTTTGAGCAGATAGAACGGGTGAGGGAGACCTGGATTAGGGGGTCTCCGGACAACCGGACTATCTCCATTGGCCGGACTATTAGACTATGAAGATACAAGATTGAAGACTTCGTCTCGTGTCCGGATGGGACTCTACTTGGCGTGGAAGGCAAGCTAGGCAATACGTACATGGATATCTCCTCCTTTGTAACCGACCTTGTGTAAACCTAACCCTCTCCGGTGCGAAGGGTTTTAGTCCGTAGGACAACAATCACAACATACAATCATACCATAGGCTAGCTTCTAGGGTTTAGCCTCTCTGATCTCGTGGTAGATCTAGTCTTGTACTACACATATCTTCAATATTAATCAAGCAGGACGTATGGTTTTACCTCCATCAAAAGGGCCCGAACCTGGGTAAAACATCGTGTCCCCTGCCTCCTGTTACCATCCGGCCTAGACGCACAGTTCGGGATGTTGGGGAACGTAGCAGAAATTCAAAATTTTCCTACGCGTCACCAAGATCTATCTATGGAGAAACCAGCTACGAGTAGAAGGAGAGTGCATCTACATACCCTTGTAGATCGCTAAGCGGAAGCGTTCAAGTGAACGGGGTTGATGGAGTCGTACTCGTCGTGATTCAAATCATCGATGATCAAGTGCCGAACGCACGGCACCTCCGCGTTCAACACACGTACAGCCCGGTGACGTCTCCCACACCTTGATCCAGCAAGGAGAGAGGGAGAGGTTGAGAAAGACTCCATCCAACAGCAGCACAACGGCGTGGTGGTGGTGGAGGAGCGTGGCAATCCCGCAGGGCTTCGCCAAGCACCGCGGGAGAGGAGGAGGACTTGGGAGAGGGGAAGGGCTGCGCCAGAACTTCGTGTATAGCTCCCATGCGCCTCCCCACTATATATAGGGGTGGAGGGGCTGGTATCTTGCCCTCCAAGTCCATTGGGGCGTTGGCCAAGGTGGGAGGAAAGAAATCCCATCATTTCCTTCCCCACCGATTGTAATCCCCCCTTTTTAGGGATCTTGATCTTATCCCTTCGGGATATGATCTTATTCCTTCTAAGGGGGATCTTGGTGCGCCTTGACCAGGGGTGTGGGGACTTTCCCCCACTACCCACGTTCATGTGGGTCCCCCCATGCAGGTGGGCCCCACTCCGGAACCTTCTAGAACCTTCCCGGTACAATACCGAAAAATCCCGAACATTTTCCGGTGGCCAAAATAGGACTTCCCATATATAAATCTTTACCTCCGGACAATGCCGGAACTCCTCGTGACGTCCGGGATCTCATCCGGGACTCCGAACAACATTCGGTAACCACATACAAGCTTCCTTTATAACCCTAGCATCATCGAACCTTAAGTGTGTAGACCCTACGGGTTCGGGAGACATGCAGACATGACCGAGACGTTCTCCGGTCAATAACCAACAGCGGGATCTGGATACCCATGATGGCTCCCACATGTTCCACGATGATCTCATCGGATGAACCACGATGTCAAGGACTTAATCAATCCCGTATTCAATTCCCTTTGTCTATCGGTATGTTACTTGCCCGAGATTCGATCGTCGGTATCCAATACCTTGTTCAATCTCGTTACCGGCAAGTCACTTTACTCGTTCCATAACACATCATCCCGTGATCAACTCCTTGGTCACATTGCGCATATGATGATGTCCTACCGAGTGGGCCCAGAGATACCTCTCCGTTTACACGGAGTGACAAATCCCAGTCTCGATCCGCATAAAACAATAGATACTTTCGGAGATACCTGTAGTGCACCTTTATAGTCACCCAGTTACGTTGTGACGTTTGATACACCCAAAGCACTCCTACGGTATCCAGGAGTTACATGCTCTCATGGTTGAAGGAAGAGATACTTGACATTGGCAAAGCTCTAGCAAATGAACTACACGATCTTTTGTGCTAGTCTTAGGATTGGGTCTTGTCCATCACATCATTCTCCTAATGATGTGATCCCGTTATCAACGACATCCAATGTCCATAGCCAGGAAACCATGACTATCTGTTGATCACAACGAGCTAGTCAACTAGAGGCTCACTAGGGACATATTGTGGTCTATGTATTCACACGTGTATTACGATTTCCGGATAATACAGTTATAGCATGAATAAAAGACAATTATCATGAACAAGGAAATATAATAATAACACTTTTATTATTGCCTCTAGGGCATATTTCCAACAGTCTCCCACTTGCACTAGAGTCAATAATCCAGTTCACATCGCCATGTGATTAACACTCACAGGTCACATCGCCATGTGACTAATACCCAAGAGTTTACTAGAGTCAGTAGTCTAGTTCACATCACTATGTGATTAACACTCAATGAGTTTTATGTTTGATCATGTTGCTTGTGAGAGAGGTTTTAGTCAACGGGTCTGAACCTTTCAGATCCGTGTGTGCTTTACAAATCTCTATGTCATCTCCTAGATGCAGCTACCACGCTCTATTTGGAGCTATTCCAAATAACTGTTCTACTTTGAGCTATTCTAAATTATTGCTCCATTATATGTATCCGGTCTCTCTACTCAGAGCTATCCGGATAGGTGTTAAGCTTGCATCGACGTAACCTTTACGACGAACTCTTTTACCACCTCCATAATCGAGAAAATTCCTTAGTCCACTAGTTACTAAGGATAACTTTGACCGCTGTCCTGTGAGCCATTCTTGGATCACTCTTGTACCCCTTGACTGACTCATGGCAAGGCACACTTCAGGTGCGGTACACAACATAGCATACTGAAGAGCCTACGTCTTAAGCATAGGGGACGACCTTCGTCCTTTCTCTCTATTCTGCCGTGGTCGAGCTTTAAGTCTTAACTTCGTACCTTACAACTCAGGCAAGAACTCCTTCTTTGACTGGTCCATCTTGAACACCTTCAAGATCATGTCAAGGTATGTGCTCATTTGAAAGTATTATTAAGCATTTTGATCTATCCTTATAGATCTTGATGCTCAATGTTCAAGTAGCTTAATCCAGGTTTTCTATTGAAAAACACCTTTCAAATAACCCTATATGCTTTCTAGAAATTCTACATCATCTCTGATCATCAATATGTCAACAACATATACTCATCAGAAATTCTATAGTGCTCCCACTCACTTCTTTGGAAATACAAGTTTCTCATAAACTTTGTATAAATCCAAAATCTTTGATCATCTCATCAAAGCGTACATTCCAACTCCGAGATGCTTACTACAGTCCTTAGAAGGATCGCTGGAGCTAGCATACCTTTTAGCATCCTTAGGATCGACAAAACTTTTCTGATTGTATTGCATACAACCTTTCCTTACGAAAACTGGTAAGGAAACTTGTCTTGACATCCATCTGCCAGATTTCATAAATGCAGCTAATGCTAACATGATTCCGACGGACTTTAAGCATCGCTACAAGTGAGAAAATCTCATCGTAGTCAACTCCTTGAACTTGTCGGAAAACACTTCGCCACAAGTCGAGCTTCATAGATGGTGACATTACCATCCACGTCCGTCTTCTTCTTAAAAGATCCATTTATTTCAATGGATTGCCGATCATTGGGCAAGTCCATCAAAGTCCATGCTTTGTTCTGATATATGGATACTATCTCGGATTTCATGGCTTCTAACCATTTGTCGGAATTCGGGCCCACCATCGCTTCTCCATAGCTCGTAGGTTCATTGTTGTCTAGCAACATGACCTTCAAGACAGGATTATGTACCACTCTGAAGTAGTACGTATCCTTGTCATCCCACGAGGTTTGGTAGTGACTTGATCCGAAGTTTCATGATCAACATCACAAGCTTCCACTTCAATTGGTGTAGGTGCCACAGGAACAACTTCCTGTGCCCTGCCACACACTAGTTGAAGAGACGGTTCAATAACCTCATCAAGTCTCCACCATCCTCCCACTCAATTCTTTCGAGAGAAACTTTTCCTCGAGAAAGTACCTGATTCTAGAAACAATCCCTTATTGCTTTCGGATCTGAGACAGGAGGTATACCCAACTGTTTTGGGTGTCCTATGAAGATGCATTTTATCCGCTTTGGGTTCGAGCTTATCAATCCTGAAACTTTTTCACATAAGCGTCGCAGCCCCAAACCTTTAAGAAACGACAACTTAGGTTTCTCTAAACCATAATTCACATGGTGTCATCTCAACGGAATTATGTGGTGCCCTATTTAAAGTGAATGTGGTTGTCTCTAATGCCTAACCCATGGACAATAGTGGTAATTCGATAAGAGACATCATGGTACGCACCATATCCAATAGGGTGCAACTATGATGTTCGGACACACCATCACACTATGGTGTTCCAGGCGGTATTAATTGCGAAACAATTTCCACAATGTCTTAATTGTGTGCCAAAACTCGTAACTCAGATATTCATCTCTATGATCATATCATAGACATTTTATCCTCTTGTCACAATGATCTTCTACTTCACTCTGAAATTACTTGAACCATTCAATAATTCAGACTTGTGTTTCATCAAGTAAATATTCTCAACATCTACTCGAATCATCTGTGAAGTAAGATCATAACGATATTCACTGCATGCCTCAGCACTCATTGGATTGGACACATCAAAATGTGTTACTTCCAACAAGTTGCTATCTTGTTCCATCTTACTGAAAACGAGGCTTTTCAGTCATCTTGCCCATGTGGTATGATTTGCATATCTCAAGTGATTCAAAATCAAGTGAGTCCAAACGGTCCATTTGCATGGAGTTTCTTCATGCATATACACCAATAGACATGGTTCGCATGTCTCAAACTTTTCAAAACGAGTGAGTCCAAAGATCCATCAACATGGAGCTTCTTCATGCGTTTTATACCATTATGACTTACATGGCAGTGCCACAAGTAAGTGGTACTATCATTACTATCTTATGTCTTTTGGCATGAAAATGTGTATCACTACGATCGAGATTCAATAAACCATTCAGGTTTAATACTAATCTTGATGGTAGAGGGAGCATGCGATGTTTGATCACATCAAACTTGGAAACACTTCCAACACATATCGTCAGCTCTCCTTTAGCTAGTCTCCGTTTACTCTGTAGCCTTTTATTTCGAGTTACTAACACTTAGCAACCGAACCGATATCTAATACCCTGGTGCTACTAGGAGTACTAGTAAAGTACACATTAACATAATGTATATCCAATATACTTCTATCGACTTTGCCAGCCTTCTCATCTACCAAGTATCTAGGGTAATTCTGCTCCAGTGGCTGTTCCCCTTATTACAGAAGCACTTAGTCTCGGGTTTGGGTTCAACCTTGGGTCTCTTCACTAGAGCAGCAGCTGAATTGCCGTTTCATGAAGTATCCCTTTGTTCCCTTGCCCTTCTTGAAACTAGTGGTTTCACCAACCATCAACAATTGATGCTCCTTCTTGATTTCTACTTTCGCGGTGTCAAACATCGCGAATACCTCAAGGATCATCATATCTATCCCTGATATGTTATAGTTCATCACGAAGCTCTAGCAGCTTGGTGGCAATGACTTTGGAGAAACATCACTATCTCATTTGGAAGATCAACTCCCACTCGATTCAAGTGATTGTTGCACTCAGACAATCTGAGCACAAGCTCAACGATTGAGCTTTTCTCCCTTAGTTTGTAGGCTAAGAAAATTGTCGGAGGTCTTATACCTCTTGACGTGGGCACGAGCCTGAAATCCCAATTTCAGCCCTCGAAACATCTCATATGTTCCGCGATGTTTTGAAAACGTCTTTGGTGCCTCTACTTAAACCATTTAACTGAACTATCACGTAGTTATCAAAACGTGTATGTTCGATGTTCGAAACATCCACAAACGACGTTTGGGGTTCAGCATACTGAGCAGTGCATTAAGGACATAAGCTTTCTAATGTTCGCATAATTGCTACTATCAACTTTCAACTATATTTTCTCTAGGAACATATCTAAAATAGTAGAACTAAAGCGCGAGCTACGACATAATTTGCAAAAGGTCTTTTGACTATGTTCAGGATAATTAAGTTCATCTTATGAACTCCCACTCAGATAGACATCCCTCTAGTCATCTAAGTGATTACATGATCCGAGTCAACTAGGCCGTGTCCGATCATCACGTGAGACGGACTAGTCATCATCGGTGAACATCTTCATGTTGATCGTATCTACTATACGACTCATGCTCGACCTTTCGGTCTCCGTGTTCCGAGGCCATGTCTGCACATGCTAGGCTCGTCAAGTTAACCCTAAGTGTTTTCGCTGTGTAAAACTGTCTTACACCCGTTGTATGTGAACGTAAGAATCCATCACACCCGATCATCACGTGGTGCTTAGAAGCGACGAACTGTAGCAACGGTGCACAGTTAGGGGAGAACACTTCTTGAAATTTTGTAAGGGATCATCTTATTTACTACTGTCGTCCTAAGTAAACAAGATGCATAAACATGATAAACATCACATGCAATCAATAGAGTAGTGATATGATATGGCCAATATCATATAGCTCCTTTGATCTTCATCTTCGGGGCTCCATGATCATCTTGTCACCGGCATGACACCATGATCTCCATCATCATGATCTCCATCATCGTGTCTTCATGAAGTTGTCACGCCAACGACTACTTCTACTTCTATGACTAACGCGTTTATCAATAAAGTAAAGTAGTTTACATGGCGTTCTTCAATGACACGCAGGTCATACAATAAATAAAGACAACTCCTATGGCTCCTGCCGGTTGTCATACTCATCGACATGCAAGTCGTGAATCCTATTACAAGAACATGATCAATCTCATACATCGCATATATCATTCATCACATCCTTTTGGCCATATCACATCACATAGCATACCCTGCAAAAACAAGTTAGACGTCCTCTAATTGTTGTTTCCATGTTTTACGTGGCTGCTATGGGTTCTAGCAAGAACGTTTCTTACCTACGCAAAACCACAGCGTGATATGCCAATTGCTATTTACCCTTCATAAGGACCCTTTTCATCGAATCCGTTCTGACTAAAGTGGGAGAGACTGGCACCCGCTAGCCACCTTATGCACCAAGTGCATGTCAATCGGTGGAACCTGTCTCACGTAAGAGTACGTGTAAGGTCGGTCCGGGCCGCTTCATCCCACAATACCATCGAAACAAGATTGGACTAGTAATGGTAAGCATATTGAACAAAATCAACGCCCACAACTACTTTGTGTTCTACTCGTGCAAAGAATCTACGCAATAGACCTAGCTCATGATGCCACTGTTGGGGAACGTAGCAGAAATTCAAAATTTTCCTACGCGTCACCAAGATCTATCTATGGAGAAACCAGCTACGAGTAGAAGGAGAGTGCATCTACATACCCTTGTAGATTGCTAAGCGGAAGCGTTCAAGTGAACGGGGTTGATGGAGTCGTACTCGTCGTGATTCAAATCATCGATGATCAAGTGCCGAACGCACGGCACCTCCGCGTTCAACACACGTACAGCCCGGTGACGTCTCCCACGCCTTGATCCAGCAAGGAGAGAGGGAGAGGTTGAGAAAGACTCCATCCAACAGCAGCACAACGGAGTGGTGGTGGTGGAGGAGCGTGGCAATCCCGCAGGGCTTCGCCAAGCACCGCGGGAGAGGAGGAGGACTTGGGAGAGGGGAAGGGCTGCACCAGAACTTCGTGTATAGCTCCCATGCGCCTCCCCACTATATATAGGCGTGGAGGGGCTGGTATCTTGCCCTCCAAGTCCATTGGGGCGTTGGCCAAGGTGGGAGGAAAGAAATCCCATCATTTCCTTCCCCACCGATTGTAATCCCCCCCTTTTAGGGATCTTGATCTTATCCCTTCGGGATATGATCTTATTCCTTCTAAGGGGGATCTTGGTGCGCCTTGACCAGGGGTGTGGGGACTTTCCCCCACTACCCACGTTCATGTGGGTCCCCCCATACAGGTGGGCCCCACTCCGGAACCTTCTAGAACCTTCCCGGTACAATACCGAAAAATCCCGAACATTTTCCGGTGGCCAAAATAGGACTTCCCATATATAAATCTTTACCTCCGGACCATTCCGGAACTCCTCGTGACGTCCGGGATCTCATCCGGGACTCCGAACAACATTCGGTAACAACATACAAGCTTCCTTTATAACCCTAGCGTCATCGAACCTTAAGTGTGTAGACCCTACGGGTTCGGGAGACATGCAGACATGACCGAGACGTTCTCCGGTCAATAACCAACAGCGGGATCTAGATACCCATGATGGCTCCCACATGTTCCACGATGATCTCATCGGATGAACCACGATGTCAAGGACTTAATCAATCCCGTATTCAATTCCCTTTGTCTATCGGTATGTTACTTGCCCGAGATTCGATCGTCGGTATCCAATACCTTGTTCAATCTCGTTACCGGAAAGTCACTTTACTCGTTCCGTAACACATCATCCCGTGATCAACTCCTTGGTCACATTGCGCATATGATGATGTCCTACCGAGTGGGCCCAGAGATACCTCTCCGTTTACACGGAGTGACAAATCCCAGTCTTGATCCGCATAAAACAATAGATACTTTCGGAGATACCTGTAGTGCACCTTTATAGTCACCCAGTTACGTTGTGACGTTTGATACACCCAAAGCACTCCTACGGTATCCAGGAGTTACACGCTCTCATGGTCGAAGGAAGAGATACTTGACATTGGCAAAGCTCTAGAAAATGAACTACACGATCTTTTGTGCTAGTCTTAGGATTGGGTCTTGTCCATCACATCATTCTCCTAATGATGTGATCCCGTTATCAACGACATCCAATGTCCATAGCCAGGAAACCATGACTATCTGTTGATCACAACGAGCTAGTCAACTAGAGGCTCACTAGGGACATATTGTGGTCTATGTATTCACACGTGTATTACGATTTCCGGATAATACAGTTATAGCATGAATAAAAGACAATTATCATGAACAAGGAAATATAATAATAACACTTTTATTATTGCCTCTAGGGCATATTTCCAACATGGGACCCCCTACCCGAGATCCGCCGGTTTTGACACCGACATTGGTGCTTTCATTGAGAGTTCCTCTGTGTCGCCGTTAGGCTTGATGGCTCCTACTATCATCGACAGCGATGCGGTCCAGGGTGAGACTTTTCTCCCCGGATAGATCTTCATATTCGGAGGCTTTGCACTGCGGGCTAATTCGCTTGGCCATCCGGAGCAGATTGAAAGCTACGCCCCTGGCCATCAGGTCAGATTTGGAAGTTTGAATTACACGACCAACATCCGCGGGGACTTGATCTTCGACGGATTCGATCCACAGCCGAGCGTGCCGCACTGTCGCGATGGGTATGACCTAGCTCTGCCACCGGACGGTACCCTAGAGGCCGCGCTCGCATCAGCTCCGACCCTCAGCTAGGAGCCAACTACGCCAATCGAGGACGGGTGGCTAGACACCGCCTCAGGGGCTGCAGTCTCGACGGCGATCGAGCCAAACACCAGCATAATCCTCTGCACAGGCCGTGACTCCAAGGTGCCGGACTCTCTTCCGGACCCCGAACCATCCGCGCCCCTGCCAATCGAATCCAATTGGGCACCGATCATGGAATTCACCACCGCAGATATCTTTCAGCACTCGCCCTTCGGCGACATTCTAAATTTACTAAGGTCTCTCTCTCTCTTTGTCAGGAGAGCCCTGGCTAGATTATGGCCAACAGGATTGGGATGCGGACGACGAAGAAATTTGATGCCCACCCAACACCCACTTTGTAGCCACTATCGATGATTTAACCGACATGCTCGACTTCGACTCCGAAGACATCGACAGTATGGAGGACGATGTAGGAGACGAACATGAACCAACACCTATAGGGCACTGGAAAGCCACCTCGTCGTATGACATATACATGGTGGATACACCCAATGAAGGCAATGGTAACGAGATAGCGGAGGACGACCCCTCCAAGAAGCAACCCAAGCGACGACGTCAATGGCGCCGCTCTAAGTCCCGCCAAAGCAAAAGTGGTGATACCGGCGCAGGAGATAATAACACCCCGGATAGCGCCGAAGACAACAATAATTTCCTCCAGCAAGATTTAGAGCAGGAGGATGAAGGAGCGAGCTCTCCTCAGAGAGCGGCTGGCGGAGAGGAGGAGGATGACAATTACATGCCCCCCTCCGAAGATGAGGCAGGCCTCGGCGACGATGAATTCGCCGTACCAGAGGATCCCGTCGAACAAGAGCGCTTCAAGCGCAGGCTTATGGCCATGGCAAACAGCCTGAGGGAAAAGCAGCAGCAGCTTCAAGCTGATCAAGATCTGCTAGCTGACAAATGGACTGAAGTCCTCGCGCCGAGGAATATAAACTCGAGCGTCCCTCCAAGAGTTACCCAAGGCGCAGGTTACTACCCCGACTGGAGGAAGAAGCGTATGATACGGCTGATCGGCCACCTCGTGGCCGCGATAGAGAGGCATTCTAGCCAAAAGCTCAGCCCCCACCCCAACGCCATCCAAATAAAAAGGCATGGGGAGATACGCCAGACCTGCGAGACATATTGGAGGACAAAGCAAAGCATTCAAGATCGATCTACGGATCACGAGGGTGCACCACTCTGCGAGACGGTAAACGTCATGCCGGATACAGTAAAAGAAAATCCGGCTGGGCCGAACACAGCAGACAGGACCCACTTGAGATGCGTCGCGATATAGCCCAATATAGAGGCGCCGCGCACCCCTTATGCTTCACAGACGAAGTAATGGAACATCAATTCCCAGAAGGTTTCAAACCTGTAAACATTGAATCATACGACAACACAACAGATCCCGCAGTATGGATTGAGGACTTCCTCCTCCACATCCACATGGCCCGCGGTGATGACTTACATGCCATCAAGTACCTCCCACTAAAACTCAAAGGACCAGCGCGGCATTGGCTTAATAGCTTGCCAGCGGACTCCATCAGCTGTTGGGAAGATCTGGAAGCCACATTCCTTGACAACTTTCAGGGCACTTATGTGCGACCACCAGACGCCGATGACTTGAGCCACATAATTCAGCAGCCAGAAGAGTCGGCCAGGCAATTCTGGACTCGGTTCCTTACAAAGAAAAATCAAATCGTCGACTGTCCAGATGCGGAGGCCTTAGCGGCTTTCAAGCATAACATCCGAGATGAATGGCTAGCCCGACACCTTGGTCAGGAAAAGCCGAAATCTATGGCATCTCTCACGATGCTCATGACCCGCTTTTATGCGGGAGAAGACAGCTGGTTGGCTCGCAGTAATAACATATCAAAGAACCATGGTACCTCAGATACCAAGGACGGCAATAACAGGTCACCTCGCAACAAGCATAAGCGCTACATTAACAGCAAAAATACTGAGGATATGGCAGTCAATGCCGGATTCAAAGGCTCTAAACCCGGTCAACGGAAAAAGCCCATCAAACAAAGTACGCCGGGTCCGTCCAGCTTGGACCATATACTCGATCGCTCGTGTCAAGTACACGGCACCCCAGATAAGCCAGCCAATCACACCAACAGGGGTTGTTGGGTGTTCAAGCAGGCCGCAAGTTAATTGTCGACAACAAGGACAAGGGGCCGCATAGCAATGACGAGGAGGAGCCCCGGCAGCCGCACACTAGAGGACAAAAGAGGTTTCCCCTGCAAGTGCGGACGGTGAACATGATATATGCAACCCACATCCCCAAGAGGGAGCGGAAGAGTGCACTCAGGGACGTCTATGCGTTGGAGCCAGTCGCCCCAAAGTTCAACCCTTGGTCTTCCTGTCCGATCACTTTTGATCGCAGGGACAACCCCACTAGTATCCGTCATGGCGGATTGGCCGCACTGGTCCTAGACCCAATCATCGACGGATTTCACCTCACTCGAGTCCTTATGTACGACGGCAGCAACCTGAACCTGAATTATCAGGACACAGTGCACCAAATGGGTATAGACCCCTCAAGGATCAAACCCACAAAAACGACCTTTAAGGGCGTCATCCCAGGCGTAGAGGCCCATTGCACAGGCTCAATTACACTGGAAGTGGTCTTCGGATCCCCGGATAATTTCCGAAGCGAAGAGTTAATCTTCGATATAGTCCCGTTCCGCAGTGGTTATCACGCGCTGCTCGGACGAACCGCATTTGCTAGATTCAATGCGGGACCGCATTATGCATACCTCAAGCTCAAGATGCCAGGACCTCACGGAGTTATTACAGTCAATGGAAACACAGAGCGCTCTCTCCGAACAAAGGAGCACACCGTGGCCCTTGCAGCAGAAGCGCAAAGCAGCCTCTCAAGGCAACCTACCAGTTCGGCGTTTCAAAGCCCGGACACCTTCAAGCGCGCTCGGGGCAATCGGCAAATAGACCGCCCGACACGATCTGAGCTCGCGTAGCAATACGGTGGCCACCCCAAACCCAGCCCAACGGCGATATTCGTGCCACGCGTACATAATTACGCATTAAAAATATCATGGGCATAGGTGGGGAGGGGGGCACAACTGCGGCACGCCCCAAAACGCGGCCTAAACCGCACTAGGGGCTTCCCGTTTGGTTATTTTTCTTTCTCTTTCAGGATTTTAATCTCTGGAAACACTGTCCGACAGCTCTATTGCCGATTACATGATACATCAACCAAGGAGGCAGACAACTACGCTATATAACGGAATTCCCAGGTTGATTATAGATTTCATATCATTCCTCAACTCGCCCTTGGAAGGGACATAGTCCTACTCTTTCGCTTATTGCACTATCAGTATCACTCTGCTTTAATGCAATTTTCTAATAAACAATGCATGACATTACGACTATTATTGCATTTTTGTTATATATCTATGTGTTCATTAATGACGCCTTGCAACCGTACACTCTGGTACGACCAATGCACCAGGGGCTTACGTACCCACAGTATGGTGTGAAAAGTCCGAACACTTTCACAAGTGCGGCACCCCGAACTTATAGCATTATATGCATCAGCTCCGAATCATGTCTTTGGTCAAATGTTGGGTTTGCCCGGCTCCTATGTTTTGGTACCTTATGTTCCGCTCTATCGGCTAAGGTAGCGCCAGGAGAACTACTGCGATTGTGCCCCGGTTCTGCCGGGCTGAGCACCTCAGTAGAGAAAGCTAAAACTGACTGTCATGATAAGGCGAGAGACTGGTCGCTGTTCGGTGAGGTTTTTCGAGTCCCTAAAGACTTATGCCGCTTAGGGCGAAGGGCCGGCTCTGTCCGGCTTACAGGCGTGTATCGCGCCCCGAATTCGGCCTTTCGAATACCAGGGGCTTCGCCGAAATTTAAAATTATAGAATTCTATGGCTAAGTGAGAGCGATAAAGCATTATTAGTCCGGTTGCCTTGTTCGTTGTGCTGAGCACCTCCCTCGAAGGACCCAAACATGGGAACAAGAGTGCTCAGGTTTATCCCGAACACCCCAGCACTCGTGGCATGGGGGCAGAAGCCGAGGACTAGCCATCTCTCAGATTGGATAATCAGCCAGACATAAGGTAATATTTTAAATTCACACAAGCGTTGCATAGCGCACATGAAACAAGTTTTCATCATACAGGATAAAACGAGCAAGTTTACTCAAATATTACATCTTTCGAACACTCGTCCACGATGAGACGTGCGCCCGGCAGCACACCCTCGTAGTACATCTCGAGGTGGCGGTGCTCCTTGCCCTCCGGCGGCCCCTCCTTGATCAGCTTCACGACGTCTAGCTTGACCCACTGCGTTTTTACACAGGCGAAAGCCCGGCGTGCTCCTTCAATGCAGACGGATCACTTGACGACCTCCAGCCGTGGGCAGGCATCCACAAGCCGCCTCGCCAGGCCGAAGAAGCTATTCGGAAGGACGTCGCCAGGCCACAGCCGGACTATGAAGCCGTTCATGGCCTGATCGGCCGCCTTATGTAGCTGGACCATCTGCTTCAGCTGGTCGCTCATTGGCATCAGATGTTCGGCCTCAGCATACTGAGACCAGAACAGCTTCTTCGTCGAGCTTCCATCCTTGGCCTGGTAAAATTGTGTGGCATCGGACACACTATGGGGCAAATCTGTGAATGCTCCTGAAGAGCTCCGGATTCGGGTAAGTAATCGGTAAATTACTTTTACATGCTTGTGTTGCATATAGAAATCCTTACCCGCCGCTATCTTCTTCATCGCGTCGATCTCTTCGAGGGCCTTTTGGGCTTCGGCCTTGGCACTTTTTGCACTCTCAAGGGCCGCAGCAAGCTCAGACTCTCGCGTCTTCGAGTCAAGCTCCAACGCCTCGTGCTTTGTCACGAGAGCCTGGAGCTCTTGCTGCACCTCGCCCACCCGAGCCTCATGCTTCTCCCGCTCGGCGCGCTCCTTGGCCGCTATACCTTTGGCCTGGGCCAGCGCTTGCTTTAGGGTCGCCACCTCGGTCGTGGCCCCTGGCAAACATACAATAATCCTGTCATTTTTGCAATCGCATCCTTTTTTATATATACATATCTATAGACGGGGTATTACTTACCCTTGTTCTCCTCGAGCTGCCTCTTGGCAAGGCCGAGCTCCTTCTTGGACCCCTCGAGGTCCTGCTTCAGTACGGCGACCTCCGCAGTTAGTGCGGAGGACGCCAACAGAGAAGCCTGCACATGCATATGGACATACCTATATTAGACTCCTGTGATATTATTTGATCCTCTGTTCGGCTTTTCTTTGCGAACACCGAACAAAGCATCAAGGGCTACTGTCTATGCGGTAATACTTCTACTACATTTTAAAAAACACTTACCTCGAAGCCTGTTAGAAGGCTAGTACAGGATTCAGTCAATCCGCTCTTGGCGGACTGAACCTTCTGGATCACCGCACTCATGACAGTGCGGTGCTCCTCCTCGATGGAAGCACTGTGAAGCGCTTCCAACAGATTGTCCGGTGCCTCTGGATGGACAGAGGTCACCGACACAGGTGCCTCACCCCTCTTAGGAGGAGACAACCTGCCCGAGCCCGGAACCGCTGGAGGTTCCGGCGCGGTGTTCGGCTGAGGGCCGAACTCGGAGCTCTCAGGGGCCTCGCCCCCTCTGCTCCCGGAGTCCAGAAGGTCGCCTTGAGGCGCCTCCGAGACTGTCTCCCCTCGATCCGGTGCCTCTTGAGACAACACCTCGGCATCTTCGGCAGGAGGAGGGGAGGTGGCGGTCGGGACTGGATCGCTATCCATGTCCGACGCGCCCAGGGAGCCGTCCGATGACACCTCCATATTGGCTCGTGGCGGCCTGCGTAATCACGTTCGGCGATTAGGGAAATCAATGCGACAAAGGAATCCTATGGGTTACTTTGGTATTCAAATACTTACGATCTCCCCTGGGGCTTGGCCCTGGGCAACCACTCGTCTTCACTCTCGTCGGCGGCGGTGGAGCTGTCCGAAAGGAGAGTCCTTCCCTTCTTGGACCCTCCGGCCTCCCCAGTTGGGGCGGCCTTCCTTTTCTTGTCTCCCCCAGTCGGTGGGGGAGCCTCTTCTTCCTCTTCCTCGTCTTCGGGAGAAGAGTGCGCCGTAGAGTCATCGGACGGTGAGTCCGACGATGCCTGGAGTCGGGAACTCTTTCGAGCTCCCTTGGCCTTCTTGGTCTTCTCCGGCTCCTTATAGGGGGCCGGAGTCAACATCTTCGCCAGAAGGGCGTCTGCAGGGCCTTCGGGCAAGGGAGCCGGACAGTCGATTTGTCCAGCCATCTTCTGCCAGTCCTGTTAAAGGCACGAGAGTTTAGATCCCGCATGGAGTCAATCTATATAAAAATAAGTATCCTGTGAAGGGTAAAACAACTTACCGCACTGGCTTGGCACTTCGCGCTGAATCCGCGATCCTCAGTAATGGGTGGAGGGACCTCGGCACTCTTGAACAGCACCCTCCAGGCATCTTCATGAGTCGTGTCGAAGAGCCTGTCCAGAGTTCAGTGCTGCGTCGGATTGAACTCCCATAAGGTGAACTCCCGTTGTTGGCACGGGAGTATCCGGCGGACGAGCATAACCTGGACTATGTTGACGAGCTTGATCTTCTTGTCCACCATGTTTTGAATACATGTCTGGAGTCCGGTCGGCTCTTTTGAATCGCCCCAGGACAGGCCCTTCTCCTTCCAGGAGGTGAGCCGCGTGGGGATGCCAGATCGGAATTCGGGGGCCGCTACCCACGTGGGGTCGCGCGGCTCGGTGATATAGAACCACCCCGATTACCACCCCTTTATGGTTTCCACAAAGGATACCTCGAGCCATGTTATGTTGGGCATCTTGCCCAACATGGCGCCTCCGCACTCCGCCTGGCGCCCGCCCACCACCTTCGGCTTGACATTGAAGGTCTTCAGCCATAAGCCGAAGTGGGGCTTGCTGCGGAGGAAGGCCTCGCACACGACAATAAATGCCGAGATGTTGAGGATGAAGTTTCGGGCCAGATCATGGAAATCCAGGCCGTAATAGAACATGAGCCCCCGGACGAAAGGATGGAGAGGGAATCCCAGTCCACGGAGGAAATGGGTGAGGAATACAACCCTCTCATGGGGCCTGGGGGTGGGGATGAGCTGCCCTCATCGGGGAGCTGATGCGCGATGTCGTCGGGCAGGTATCCGGCTCTCCTCAGTTTCTTGACGTCTCCCTCCGTGACGGAGGAGACCATCCACTTACCTCCCGCTCTGGACATGATTGGAGAAGGTTGAGGTGGAAGTGAGGGCTTGGGCGCTAGAGCTCGAGTGTGCGGAAGCGGATGAGCAAAGGAGGAAGAAGGCGTGGATAGAAAGGTGGATCCTAATCCCTTTATATGGGAGGACGAAACTAAGCGTCCCCACTTGCCTGGTAAAACTCGCTTATCCCCCAAGTGTCGTAATTGATGGCACGGTTGGGTTACCCACGCCCGTATTGATGAGTGAGGGAGTCCTGGATCAGGGGTGTTCGGGTAGCCGGACTATACCTTCAGCCGGACTCCAGGACTATGAAGATACAAGATTGAAGACTTTGTCCCGTGTCCGGATGGGACTTTCCTTGGCGTGGAAGGCAAGCTTGGCGATGCGGATATTCAAGATCTCCTACCATTGTAACCGACTTTGTGTAACCCTAACCCTCTCCGGTGTCTATATAAACCGGAGGGTTTTAGTCCGTAGGACAACTTCATCATACAACAATCATACCATAGGCTAGCTTCTAGGGTTTAGCCTCCTTGATCTCGTGGTAGATCTACTCTTGTACTACCCATATCATCAATATTAATCAAGCAGGACGTAGGGTTTTACCTCCATCAAGAGGGACCGAACCTGGGTAAAACATCGTGTTCCTTGCCTCTTGTTACCATCCGGCCTAGACGCACAGTTCGGGACCCCCTACCCGAGATCCGCCGGTTTTGACACCGACATTGGTGCTTTCATTGAGAGTTCCTCTGTGTCGTCGCTTTTAGGCCCGATGGCTCCTTCGATCATCAACAACGATGCAGTCCAGGGTGAGACTTTTCTCCCCGGACAGATCTTCGTCTTCGGCGGCTTCGCACTGCGGGCCAATTCGCTTGGCCACCTTGAGCAGATCGAAAGCTACGCCCCTGGCCATCAGGTCAAGTTTGGAAGCCTAAACTACATGGCTGACATCCACGGGGACTTGATCTTCGACGGATTCGAGCCACAGCCAAGCGCGCCGCACTGTCTCGATGGGCATGATATAGCTCTGCCGCCGAACAGTGCTTTGGAGGCCGCACACGCACCGGTTCCGAGCATTGATTCAGAGCCTACTGCGCCGATCGAGGATCAGCGGTTGGACGCTGCCCCAGGGGCTGCGATCTCAGAGGCGATCGAGCCGAACTCCAGCCCCGCACCCTGCATGGTCCATCACTCCGAGGAGCCGGATTCTTCTCCAAACTCCGAGCCCCCCGCGCCCCTGCCGATCGAATCCGATTGGGCACCGATAATGGAGTTCACTGCCGCGGACATCTTTCAGCACTCGCCCTTCGGCGACATCCTAAATTCCCTAAAGTCTCTCTCTTTCTCAGGAGAGCCCTGGCCGGACTATGGTCAGCAAGGTTGGGATACGGACGATGAAGAAATTCAAAACCCACCCACCACCCACTTCGTAGCCACTGTCGACGACTTAACCGACATGCTTGACTTCGACTCCGAAGACATCGACGGCATGGACGACGATGCAGGAGACGAACAAGAACTAGCACCTATAGGGCGCTGGAAGGCCACCTTGTCATATGACATATATATGGTGGACACTCCAAAGGATGGAGATGGCGATGAAACAACGGGGGATGATACCTCTAAGAAACAGCCCAAGCGCCGGCGTCAGCGGCGCCGCTCTAAATCCCGCCAAAGCAAAAATGGTGATTCCGACACGGGAGATAATACTACTTCGGATAGCGTCGAAGAACACCCCCTCCAGCAAGATTCAGCACAGGAGGACAGAGAAGCCAGCCCTCATGAGAGGGCAGCGGACCAAGAGGTTGAGGACGATAATTATACGCCTCCCTCCAAAGACGAGGCAAGCCTCGACGACGATGATTTCGTCGTGGCAGAGGATCCCGCCGAACAAGAGCGTTTTAAACGCAGGCTTATGGCCACGGCAAGCAGCCTCAAGAAAAAGCAGCAACAGCTTAGAGCTGATCAGGATTTGCTAGCTGACAGATGGACTGAAGTCCTTGCGGCCGAAGAGTATGAACTCGAACGCCCCTCCAAGAGTTACCCAAAGCGCAGGCTGCTACCCCGACTAGAGGAGGAAGCACCTACATCACCAGCGCATGACATGGCCGACCGGCCACCTCGTGGCCGCGACAGAGAGGCCTCTTGGCCCTCCACTCAAGCCATGCCCCGACGCCGCGTCAAGCATACTAAGGCACGGGAAAATGCGCCCGACCTGCGCGACATACTGGAGGACAAGGCAAGGCAAACAAGATCGATCTACGGATCGCGCAGGCGCCCCACGGCACGTGACGGTGATCGTCACTCCGGATGCAATAAATCCGGCCGGGCCGAACTCAACAGACAAAGCTCCTTCGAGCTGCGTCGTGATATAGCCCAATACAGAGGCGCCGCACACCCACTATGCTTCACAGATGAAGTAATGGATCATAAAATCCCTGAGGGCTTCAAACCCGTAAACATCGAATCGTACGATGGCACAACAGATCCTGCGGTATGGATCGAGGATTATCTCCTTCATATCCACATGGCCCGCGGTGATGATCTACACGCCATCAAATACCTCCCACTCAAACTTAAGGGACCGGCCCGGCATTGGCTTAACAGCTTGCCAGCAGACTCAATCGGTTCTTGGGAGGACCTGGAAGCCGCATTCCTTGACAACTTCCAGGGCACTTATGTGCGACCACCGGACGCCGATGACCTAAGCCACATAATTCAGCAGCCAGAGGAATCGGCCAGGCAATTCTGGACACGGTTCCTAACAAAGAAAAACCAGATAGTCGACTGTCCGGACGCAGAGGCCTTAGCGGCCTTCAAGCATAATATCCGTGACGAGTGGCTTGCCCGGCACCTGGGACAGGAAAAGCCGAAATCTATGGCAGCCCTCACGACACTCATGACCCGCTTTTGCGCGGGAGAAGACAGCTGGCTAGCTCGCAGCAACAATTTAACCAAGAACCCTGGTAATTCGAATACCAAGGACAAAAGCGACAGGTCGCGTCGGAACAAACAAAAGCGCCGCGTTAACAGCGACAGCAACGAGGATACGGCAGTTAATGCCGGATTCCGAGGCTACAAATCCGGTCAACGGAAAAAGCCATTCAAAAGAAATACTCAGGGCCCGTCCAGTTTGGACCGAATACTCGACCGCTTGTGCCAGATACATGGCACCCCCGAAAAGCCAGCCAATCACACCAACAGGGATTGTTGGGTGTTCAAGCAGGCAGGCAAGTTAAGAGCCGAAAACAAAGACAAGGGGCTGCATAGCGACGACGAGGAGGAGCCCAGGCCGCCGAACAACAGTGGACAGAAGGGATTTCCCCCGCAAGTGCGGACGGTGAACATGATATACGCAACCCACATCCCCAAGAGGGAGCGGAAGCGTGCGTTACGGGACGTATATGCGATGGAGCCAGTCGCCCCAAAGTTCAACCCATGGTCCTCCTGCCCGATCACCTTTGATCGAAGGGACCACCCCACTAGCATCCGTCACGGCGGCTTCGCCGCATTGGTTCTAGACCCAATCATTGACGGATTTCATCTCACAAGAGTCCTCATGGACGGCGGCAGCAGCCTGAACCTGCTTTACCAGGATACAGTGCGAAAAATGGGCATAGATCCCTCGAGGATCAAGCCCACCAAAACGACCTTTAAAGGCGTCATACCAGGTGTAGAAGCCAACTGTACAGGCTCAGTCACACTGGAAGTGGTCTTCGGATCTCCGGATAACTTCCGAAGCGAGGAGTTAATCTTCGACATAGTCCCGTTCCGTAGTGGCTATCACGCACTGCTCGGGCGAACCGCATTCGCAAAATTCAACGCGGTACCGCACTATGCATACCTCAAGCTCAAGATGCCAGGCCCTAGAGGAGTAATCACGGTCAATGGGAACACTGAACGCTCCCTCCGAACGGAGGAGCACACGGCAGCGCTCGCAGCAGAAGTACAAAGCAGCCTCTCTAGGCAGTTCTCCAGTTCGGCCTTCAAAAAGCCGGACACTGTCAAGCGCGCCCGGAGTACCCTACAACAAGACCGCCTGGCACGTTCTGAGCTAGCGTAGCAATGCGGCCCCAACCCTAGCCCTCGCGATATAGCGAAACCAGTGCTTCGCGTACATAACTACGCTCTTGAAATACCATGGGCACAGGGGAAGGGGCACTATCACGGCACGCCCGAAATACGGCTTAAACCGCACCAGGGGCTGCCGGATTCCTTTTTTTTTTTTTCTCTTACTCTCAGGACTCCATACTTCGGATGACCCGTTCGGCAATTCAACTGCCGCACAAACGATGCAAGATCCAGGAAAGCAGACAAGCCACGCCGCATTATGGAACTCCCAGGTGGTCTCTATTGCGAGCAGTATACCTGTTTTTTAATACAATTCCGCGGCCTGCCCCTGGCCAGGACATGTTAAATAGTCCAATTTCTTTTGCTTATCGCACTATTTGTATCGTTCCGCTTTCATAGCAGCCTTTCTATAAACAATGCATAGCTTTTTGTCTATTTTTTGCATTATCCTCTTTTTATATATATGTTTATTAATAACATGTTGCATCCGTACACTGTGGTACGGCAAAATACGCCAGGGGCTTCAGTACCCATCAATATGGCGTGAGAAGTCCGTACACTTTCACAAGTGCGGCACCCCGAACTTATAGCACTATATGCATCGGCTCCGAATCATGATTTGGGTCAATAGTTGGGTTTGCCCGGCTCCTATGTTTTGGTGCCTTACGTTCCGCTATATCGGCTAAGGTAGCACTAGGAGAACTACTGCGATTGTGCCCCAGTTGAGCTGGGCTGAGCACCTCAGTAGAGAAAGCTAAAACTGACTGTCATGATGAGGCGAGAGACCGGTCGCTGTTCGAGAGGTTTTTCGAGTCCTTAAAGACTTATGCCGCTTCGAGCGAGGAACCGGCTTTGTCCGGCCAAGGCGTGGATAGCGCCCCGAACTCGGTCTTCCGAATACTAGGGGCTTCGCCGAAATTTAAAATTATAGAGTTCTATGGCTAAGTGAGAGTGTTCAAGCATTATAGTCCGATTGCCTTGTTCGTTGTGCTGAGCGCCTCCCTCGACGGACCCAATCATGGGAAAAAGAGCGCTCAGGTTTATCCCGAACACCCCAGCACTAGTGGCATGGGGGCAGAAGCCGACGACTGGCCATCTCTCAATTTTTTGATAAACGGCCGCACAGAAAGTAATATTTTAAATTCAACAAGCATTGCTTAGCGCATATGAACAAGTTTTCAGCGCACAGGATAACACGAGCGAGTTCATTCAAAAATTACATCCTTGGTACATTCATCCGCCATAAGGCGGGCACCAGCCAGAACATCCTTGTAATAGTTCTCGGGCTTGCGATGCTCCTTCCCCGGCGGCGGCCCGTCCCTCACAAGCTTCTCACCGTCCAGCTTACCCCAGTGCACCTTTGCACGGGCAAGGGCCCTACGGGCACCTTCGATGCAGACAGAGCGCTTGATGACCTCGAGCCTTGGACAAGCCTCCACCAGCCGCCGCACCAGTCCGAAGTAGCTCCCAGGCAGGGCCTCTCCAGGCCACAGCCGAACTATGAAGCCCTTCAGGGCCTGTTCGGCCGCCTTGTGGAGCTCGACCAGCTACTTCAGCTGGTCGCTCAAGGGCACATGGTGTCCGGCCTCAGCGTACTGAGACCAGAACACCTTCTCCATCGAGCTGCCTTCCTTGGCTCAGTAGAATGCGGCGGCATCGGATACGCTGCGGGGAAGATCTGCGAATGCCCCTGGAGAGCTCCGGATTCGGGTAAGTAACAAGTAGTTTACTTTTATATGTCTGCTTTGCATAGATAATGCCTTACCCGCCGCTATCTTTTTCACCGCATCCAATTCCTGGAGGGCCTTCTGGGCTTCGGCCTTGGCAGATTTGGCAGTTTTAAGGGCCGCAGCAAGCTCGGACGCTCGCGTCTTCGAGTCGAGCTCCAAACTCTCATGTTTTTTCATGAGAGCCTGAAGCTCTTGCTGCACCTCGCCGACCTGCGCCTCAAACTTCTCCTGCTCTGTGCGCTCCGTGGCCGCTTTCTTCTTGGCCTCGGACAGCGCCTGCTTGAGGGTCGCCACCTCAGTTGTGGCCCCTACAATAAGCAGTGTACTCCTGTCATTTTTTGCAATTGCGTCTTCTTATAGGCATTTTTTCTATAAGGTATCTCTTACCTTCTTTCTCCTCGAGCTGCCGTTTGGCAAGGCCGAGCTCTTGCTCGGTCCGCTCGAGGCCCTGCTTCAGGGCACCCACCTCCGCAGTCAGTGCGGCGGTGGCCAGCAGCGAAGCCTGCATACGTATATTGACTCCTTTTTAGTTAGACTCATGTGATATTTAATAGATCCTCTATTCGGCTTTTCTTTCCGAACGCCAAACAGAGCATCAGGGGCTACTGTCTATGCGGTAATATTTTTACATATTTTTACTTACCTCGAAGCCTGTTAGAAGGCTAGCACAAGCTTCAGTCAGTCCGCTTTTGGCGGACCGAACCTTCTGGACCACCGTACTCATGATGGTACGGTGCTCCTCGTCGATGGAGGCGCCCTTAAGCACCTCCAGCAGATTGTCCGGCGCCTCCGGTTGGACGGAGGACGCCGGCTCAATAGGCTTGCTCCTCTTGGCAGGAGTTCGCCTGCCGCGGTCCGGAACCGTTGATGATTCCGGCGCGGTGTCCGGCTTAAAGCCGGACTTGGAGCCCTGGGGGGTCTTGTCCCCTTTACTCCTGGAGTCCGGGAGGTCGCCTCGCGGCTCCTCCTGGACCACCTCCTCTTGCCCCGGAGCTTGTCGCGACGCCACTTCGGCGTCATCCGCAGCACAGGGGGAGGCAGCGGGCGGAACTGAATTCACGTCCGATGAATCCAGGGAGCCGCTCGACGACTCGTCGAGCCCGTCCTTGGGCGGGCTGCATGATTATATTCGACATTAGGGAAAGCTGTGCAACAAAAGGAATATCATGAGTTACTGTGGTATCCGAACACTTACGATTTCGCCGGACGCTTGGCCCTGTCCGGCCACTCCTCTTCGTCCTCGTCGGCGTCGGGGGCGTAGTCCGGCGGAGGGGTTTTCCTCTTCTTGGACCCTTCGGCCTCCCCTACTGGGGCGGCCTTCCTCTTCTTTCCTCCCCCCGCTGGAGGGGGAGAGGTTTCTTCTTCCTCCTCCTCGTCTTCACGGGAGGAGTGCGTCTTGGACTCGTCGGACGACGAGTCCGACACCACCATATGCCGGGAACTCTTTCGAGTCCCCGTGGCCTTCTTCTTCTTGGCCTTCTTCTCCGGCACCACATAAGGTGCCGGAACCAGCAGCTTCACTAGGAGAGCAGGGGCTGGGTCTTCGGGCAAGGGAGCCGGACAGTTAATCAGTCCGGACTTCGCCTGCCAATCCTGTCAAAGGTGAGGGAGTTTAGATCCCGCATAGAGTCAAACTATGAAGAAAACTTAACATCCTGTAAAAGATGAAAATATTTTACCTCGCCAGCAGGACGCTGCGAGCTGAATCCGCGGTCTTCGGAGGCGGATGTGGGAGCCTCGGCGCCTTTGGTTAGCCCCTTCCAGACATCTTCGTACGTCGTGTCGAAGAGCCTGCTCAGAGTTCGGTGCTGCGCCGGGTTGAACTCCCACAAATTGAAGTCCCGTTCTTGACACGGAAGGATCCGGCGGACGAGCATGACCTGGACTACGTTGACAAGCTTGAGCTGCTTGTTCACCAGGGACTGGATGCATTTTTGCAGTCCGGTCACCTCTTCTTCGTCGCCCCATGACAAGCCCGTCTCCTTCCAGGACGTGAGCCGCGTAGGGGGTCCGGATCGGAATTCAGGGGCTGCGATCCACTTCGGATCGCGTGGCTCGGTGATGTAAAACCACCCTGACTGCCACCCCTTCAAGGTCTCCACAAAGGAGCCCTCGAGCCATAGGACGTTGGCTATTTTGCCCGCCATGGCACCTCCGCACTCCGCCTGGTTGCCGCGCACCACCTTTGGCTTGACGTTGAAGGTCTTGAGCCAGAGGCCGAAATGGGGGCGGATGCAGAGGAAAGCCTCGCACACGACGATAAACGCCGAGATATTGAGGATGAAGTTCGGGGCCAGATCGTGGAAATCTAGGCCATAGTAGAACATGAGCCCGCGGACAAATGGGTGGAGAGGAAAACCCAGTCCGCGGAGGAAGTGGGGAAGAAATACTACCCTCTCATGGGGCCTTGGGGTGGGGAGAAGCTGCCCCTCCTCAGGAAGCCGGTGCGCGATGTCTTTGGACAAGTATCCGGCCTTCCTTAGCCTTTTGACATGGCCCTCCGTGACGGAGGAGACCATCCACTTGCCTCCCGCTCCGGACATTGTTGGAGAAGGTTGAGGTAGGAAGTGCGGGCTTGGGCGCTGGAGCTCGGGTGCGCAGAAGATGGATAGGCAAAGGAGGAAGAAGGCGTAGGTAAAAAGGTGGATCCTTATCCCCTTATATGGGCGGATGCGACTATGCGTCCCCACCAGCCTAGTAAAACTCGCTTGCCTCCCAAGCGCCGTGATAAATGGCGCGGTTGGGTTACCCACGTCCGTATTGATGAGAATCCCGTAAATGGGGGACACGATCTCTGCTTTGACAAGACGTGCCAAGGAAACCGCCTCGCAAAACACGCTGAGGTGGAAAAGTGAAAACGATTCGAATAAAGGCTTGGCCGTAGTGTGATGTCACGCTGCGGAATACGTCAGCAGATTAGATTTGTGTTAATATTATTCTCTCTGTGGCAATACGTGGAAACTTATTTTGCAGAGCCGGACACTACTCTTGGTGTTTACAAACTTTTATGAAGAATTTGGAGGAGGAACCCGCCTTGCAATGCCGAAGACAATCTACGCGCCGGACTCGTCGTCATTGAAGCCTGGTTCAGGGGCTACTGAGGGAGTCCTGGATTAGGGGGTGTTCGGGTAGCCGGACTATACCTTCAGCCGGACTCCAGGACTATGAAGATACAAGATTGAAGACTTCGTCCCGTGTCCGGATGGGACTTTCCTTGGCGTGGAAGGCAAGCTTGGCGATGCGGATATTCAAGATCTCCTACCATTGTAACCGACTTTGTGTAACCCTAACCCTCTCCGGTGTCTATATAAACTGGAGGGTTTTAGTCCGTAGGACAACTTCATCATACAACAATCATACCATAGGCTAGCTTCTAGGGTTTAGCCTCCTTGATCTCGTGGTAGATCTACTCTTGTACTACCCATATCATCAATATTAATCAAGCAGGACGTAGGGTTTTACCTCCACCAAGAGGGCCCGAACCTGGGTAAAACATCGTGTTCCTTGCCTCCTGTTACCATCCAGCCTAGACGCACAGTTCGGGACCCCCTACCCGAGATCCGCCGGTTTTGACACCGACAATGAGAATCCCGTAATAAGGGGACACGATCTCTGCTTTGACAAGACGTGTCAAAAAACTGCCTCGCGTTATGTGCGGGACTGGTTAAAAGAAATGGTTCGAATAATCACCGGGCCATGACATAACATCGTGCTGCCAAAATAAGCTAGCAAATTAGATCTGCGAAAACATTATTCTCTCTACGGTGGAATGTGGAACTTATGTTGTAGGGTCGGACACTCTCCTCGTATTCAAATTCTTCTGTGATGTATTCGGAGAAGGAACCCACCTTGCAATGCCGAAGACAACTGCGCGCCGGACTCATTGTCATTGAAGCCTGGTTCAGGGCTACTGAGGGAGTCCTGGATTAGGGGGTCTCCGGACAGCCGGACTATCTTCATTTGCCGGACTGTTAGACTATGAAGATACAAGATTGAAGACTTCGTCTCGTGTCCAGATGGGACTCTACTTGGCGTGAAAGGCAAGCTAGGCAATACGTACATGGATATCTCCTCCTTTGTAACCGACCTTGTGTACCCTAACCCTCTCCGGTGTCTATATAAACCGAAGGGTTTTAGTCCGTAGGACAACAATCACAACATACAATCATACCATAGGCTAGCTTCTAGGGTTTAGCCTCTCTGATCTCGTGGTAGATCTACTCTTGTACTACACATATCTTCAATATTAATCAAGCAGGACGTAGGGTTTTACCTCCATCAAGAGGGCCCGAACCTGGGTAAAACATCGTGTCCCCTGCCTCCTGTTACCATCCGGCCTAGACGCATAGTTCGTGACCCCCTACCCGAGATTCGCCGGTTTTGACACCGACAACGGGGATGTGCATAGTCTGTACCAGGAAGTTAAGCACTTGCTGTCGACGGACGCCGATGAGCTCAGCAGGTGGAACGGGCTCGACGATGGCCACCATAAACTGCTCATGCGCTCGGGGCGGAGGGGTCGCCGGAGTGTAGAAGTTGCGCGGCAGACGATTAGCGCCACCATCCACAATGTCGAAGCCAGCGGGGATGAACCGAAACGGATCAATCTCATAGACCGCCATTGGGGGGCGGCGGGTGGAGATCCGAGCGTGAAGAAGCTTGGGGGTTTGGCAATGGCTGCGGCAAAGGGGAGGACAGCGGCAATGGGGAAGCAGGGTCTGGGGTTTTCTGCTCGGGAGTTGTTTGGTCTTGGGAAACCGAAGAGGCAAAAGAAGCAGAGTTTTCCTTGTTTGCTCGACTTCCAAAACCCGACGATGGGACTTTAGGCACCCAGAGGGATGTGTCAGGAGGTTGGCCAGTGCAATCTTTTTTAATGTGGCCGGACCAAAAACAATTTCTACAATGCACCGGATTAATGTAGGTCTCTAACAGGTGGCGCATACCCAAACAATTCTGACAATCCCAGTAGCTAGCAGCAATATCCTCAATCATCTCGTCAAAACTTTGTAAATCACTGACTATTTCTTTTGGAGAGGGAAACCGAATCGCTGGCGAAGGTGGGCTGCCTCCCTCATCATCAGAGAGACATATGGGCTGAGCATAAGAGCCCAAGGCTGTGTCAGGGCCCAAAACCATAGGTGGGCCGGAGCATGTGCCAATGCTTAAGGCCACGTCTGCAGTCGATGGAGATGAATCTAAAATTTCCGTTGCAGGGAACAACAATCTTCCAGAAAATCCGGAAGCGTTGCATGCATGAGATACACCCTGCAGAGAAGGCGGTAACGAACCAAATTGAATCAAGGGGGTCGCCGCCGGCGGAGATGCCGGCACCTGATATGGAGAGACCTCATGTTCAGAGACTTCATACCTTGCCTCCTGGACGGTGGCCACCTCCGTAGCCGTTGGCCCATAATTATAACCCTTACGGGCGGGGTATTTCATGAACGTAGCAAACTTGACATGATTATGAGAGATCAAACCAGAGGAACAAGAACGTAGAGAAGACTTAGTCGGAGCATTTTGCATTGTCTCCAGACCAAGGCGTACTCTCCTCTTTGAAGGGCTAACTAACGTCCACTCCTGATTGCATTCTGATTGCCAAAGCCTAAACTCCTTTTCCCAATCAGGACCACCATGGCCCCAAAGATGAAAGAAGCATTTGAATTGTGGACAAACAAAACTTCTCTGATGCAAGATGAAGAACCCTACGTCTTTGCATGACACATTGAACGAAAAAACTCCAATATTAAGATAAGATACCTTAAGCTGAGAACAATAGCCGCCAATAGCGGATTCAAGCGCAAGACCAACATTGTCCACGTCCAAACAAAAGGAATGCCTTGCAAACGAGACCACCATGGTGAAGTGGCCCGTATCCTTCATGGGGTGCACCGATCTATGGAAGGTGCGATGGATCTCTTGAGACAACTTCATCCCCGGGGAAAAGTCCAACCCCATAGAGAGCGCATCATGGACTGCCATGAAGAAGAAAATAACCAGGAGGCACGGTGGGAGACGCCGGAGAAGATGAGCCGATCAGATGCCAATTCCCACGGTGAGATGTGGAGATCGTCGGAGGTGGTGGGTGGCTAGGGTTAAGGGGGCGGCGAGGTGGTGGGAGACATTTCTTATGATGTTTAAAATGTCTGATGTACCAGATCTATAGAGATAGATCAAGACGCTTGATATATTTTCAATGAGTACATACCTTGATAGGATTTTGAAGTAGTTCAAAATGGAACAGTCAAAGAAGGAGTTCTTGCCTGTGTTGCAAGGTGCGAAGTTGAGTAAAGATTCAAAACCCGACCACGGGAGAAAATAGAAAGAGAATGAAAAGTCATTCCCTATGCCTCAGTCATAGGTTCTATAAAGTATGTCATGCTATGTACCAGACCTATTGTATACCCTTCCCTGAGTTTGGCAAAGGAGTACGATAGTGATCTAGGAGTAGATCACTGGACACCGGTCAAAATTATCCTTAGATGACTAAGGAAACATTTCTCGGTTATGGAGGTGATAAAAGAGTTCGTCATAAAGAGTTACGTCGATGCAAGCTTTTTACATCGATCTAGATGACTCTAAGTCTCACTCTAGATACATATTGAAAGTGGGAGCAATTAGCTAGAGTAGCTCCGTGCAGAGCATTGTAGACATAGAAATTTGCAAAATACATACGGATCTGAATATTGCAGACCCGTAGACTAAACTTCTCTCACAAGCAAAACATGATCACTCTTTGGGTGTTAATCAGATAGTGATGTGAACTAGATTATTGACTCTAGTAAACCCTTTGGGTATTAGTCACATGGAGATGTGAACTAATCACATAAATATGTGAACTAGATTATTGACTCTAGTGCAAGTGGGAGACTGAGGGAAATATGCCCTAGAGGCAATAAAAAAGTTATTATTTATTTCCTTATATCATGATAAATGTTTATTATTCATGCTAGAATTGTATTAACCGGAAACATAATACATGTGTGAATACATAGACAAACAAAGTGTCACTAGTATGCCTCTACTTGACTAGCTCGTTGATCAAAGATGATTATGTTTCCTAACCATAGACATGAGTTGTCATTTGATAAACGGGATCACATCATTAGGAGAATGATGTGATTGACTTGACCTATTCCGTTAGCTTAGCACAATGATCGTTTAGTTTGTTGCTACTGCTTTCTTCATGACTTATACATGTTCCTATGACTATGAGATTATGCAAGTCCCGTTTACCGGAGGAACACTTTCTGTGCTACGAAACGTCACAACGTAATTGAGTGATTATAAAGGTGCTCATAGATGTCTTCGAAGGTACTTGTTGAGTTGGCGTATTTCGAGATTAGGATTTGACACTCCGATTGTCGGAGAGGTATCTCTGGGCCCACTCGGTAACACACATCACTATAAGCCTTGCAAGCATTGTAACTAATGAGTTAGTTGCGGGATGATGTATTACGGAACGAGTAAAGAGACTTGTCAGTAACGATATTGAACTAGGTATTGAGATACCGACGATCGAATCTCGGGCAAGTAACATACCGATGACAAAGGGAACAACGTATGTTGTTATGTGGTTTGACCGATAAAGATCTTCGTAGAATATGTGGGAGCCAATATGAGCATCCAGGTTCCGCTATTGGTTATTGATCGGAGATGCGTCTCATCATGTCTACATAGTTCTCGAACCCGTAGGGTCCTGTAACACCCCCAGTATCATGCTACAGTAACCTTTGTGATTAAGCTAATTATTTACCCAAACAGTGCTTAATCACCTTTGTCCAATATCCCATTTGAAATTCTAGTCAATTCAAATTCAAGTGAAGTCTGAAGTTGATCAAAAGTTGCCGGAAAAATGTTCATCATCTGTCAAAAATTCCATAACAAATATTTGTTAAGGAACACAACATCACTTTGGTGCAAAGATGAACATTAGCAATTATAACAGCACCAATTCATCATTTTTAAATGCTATCCTATTTTTGAAAAATTCCAAATGAATTCTTCTGGTCTCCAAAATGATTGTGGCACTGTCTATGATCACCAGGGATTTAATGGGACACCTCCCAAATTTTTGCTAAGTGAAATAGTTGGCCAAATAATTCCCTTTCTCTCTCTATAAATAAAAAAAAGGAAATAGAAAAGGGCCTAGCTACTACTGTGCACTTGTAGCCCATTGCTATAGTGCACAGCCCAGCCCACTCCTCCCCGCGGTCGTCCCCTTCCCCTGTTCACCCGACCGAGGCGCGCGCCCGCGCGGTCGCCGCCCGACCGCCTCGCCACCCTGCTGCTCGCGCCGAGGGGATAAGGCCGAGCCTCCTGGCCTCGTCAGCTCCCCACTCCCACTTGCGCCTCTCCTCCCCCAGATCCACCTTTCCCCTCTCCCTCACGCGCTCACTCCTCCCGAGCGCCACCGTCGTCGTGCATCGGTTGATCCCGCGGCCACCGCTGTCCCCGGCCCTCTCCGACGTGCCCCCAGGCGCTGCCTCGACCTCCACATCCGCCCCGCCAAGCCGCACGGACCGGGACGGCCCCGCCGCACCGCCACGACCTCGCCTTCGCCTTCGGCTCCGACGAACGCCGCCGTCCCGAATCCACACCACTGCTGCTCCTAGTCACCCAACGGGCCACCGTGTGCCCCCAAGGTGAGCTCCGGCCCCCTTTTCCCTCTCCTCGCGCGTCTCCGTCTCCACCGTAGCTAGCTCGCCCGCAAGCCGAGCTCCGCCGTCCGCCATTGCCGTCGTAGGGCTCGCCACCGAGCTCCTCCGCTCGAGATAGTAGCTCCGACGAGCTCCTGGAGCGCCATAGACCTCGCCCAGCTCCTTCGTTCGCCAAAACACGCACTGCAACACCGATCCCGACGAGGTCCCGAACCCCACCGCCGCCTCCACTCGTTGCCGACGCAGTTCCGGTCACCCCCGCGTCCAACCGACCACACCATGCGGCGCGGCTTCGTCTCCTCGTTCGAACGCGCCAAGTCCCGGGCCAAATGACCCCCTGTGCGCGATTCCCGGCGAAGTCCGGCGAGCCCCGCCACTGTTTTGGTCGCCGGCGGCGAAACCCCGACGCGGCCGACGTGGCACACCTGGGCCCCGCCTCTGGGTCACTGCCCGTGGGCCCCCTGGCCCCAGTTGACCACGTTGACCGTGGTCAACTGTGCTGACTGGGCACACAGTGTCTCTGACACGCGGGCCCCATCGCATATTTTGTTAAATAAACGTTTTTCTAAATAAAAACTATTAATTAAAACGTTAGTTAAATTAGTTAGTTAGTTAGTACTAACTAGTCACTAACTGCTGGGGCCCACGCCCCCTAACTAACCCTGTTAGTTTAGTTAAGCCTCTGTTAGACAGAGAGGCTGACAGGTGGGTCCCACCTGTCAGTTTGACTGGTCAGCAGAGCTGACGCAGTGCTGACGTCACTGCTGACGCAATAAACCTTTTCTGCTTTTAAAATAATTCAGAAATTGGTTTAAACTTTGAAAATCCGTAACTTTTAAACCGTAGCTCGGATCGTAAAAGTTTATATATGAAAAACGCCCAGAAAAACGAGAAGAATCCAAATATGCGGTCCGTTTACCTGTCAGAAGCCTATAACTATCTAAACATGGAACATTCCCCCTCATGTCCTCTGTTTGACATAGGCCCGGAACCGGGAATACATTCCCGGTTGAATTCTCCCTTCACCTATATCATGTAGCCATACGTTAGGTCACACCCGGCACGGCATATTGCCACGTTATGCTTTGTGATGCTATGTTTGCATTATATTTACTATTTTTTTCCCCTCTTCTCTCCGGTAGACCCCAAGACCGATGCCGCCCCTGTGATCGACTACGTCGACGACGACCCCTCCTTGCCAGAGCAACCAGGCAAGCCCCCCCTTTGATCATCCCGATATCGCCCATTCCATTCTCTCATGCTTGCATTAGATTTTGCTACTGTTATTGTTTGCACCTATTCTGATGCATAGCCTGCTTTTGTACCTACTGTTGTACCTTACCTGCTTATCCTAAACTGCTTAGTATAGGTTGGTTAGAGACCCATTAGTGACCCCCCCCCACTTGACTCGACTGCCCCGCTGGATTATCAGAAGACCCGATCAACGGGATCGAAGACCAGGACCCGACACCTCACGTCACATCACGCCCCTTCGTTGCTCGACTCTGCAGTGTTACTATTGAGTGCCGAGGGTGAGACCTCTACAGCACTTCTGATGTTAACCTGTAGTGTAGCTATTCGGTCGTGGTCATCGAGGGTGATTTCCTCCTTAACCACTTCCGATACGGCTCTGTCGTGCATCCCCTCAAGTGTGAACCTCGAGGGTGGATCCTCTTACGTTCACCTTGATGATTACATCGAGTGGAATTCACCGGGGTGATTCCTCGGGTTTTCCCCTTAATGTTTGGACACACGGATACTTGGACTTTACCACTGTTACCTGGAAAGACGGGTCAACCCTGAGGGGTACTCGCGCGAGCTTAATTGCGAGTGATGTGGAGTCGGGTTGACCTGGAGGGTGCCCGCGAGATAATTACAAGGCGTGGCCGGGCATTCCTAGCCCTTGCCGCAAGTCCTCGAGACGGGGCAACGGGGTCACATCTTTCGTGAGTCTATGCTTGTTACCGCGCGTTCCTAATCCACTACGATTTGGATATTTGATCCGAGGGGCCTCTGGCCTGATAGCACTAACCATCACGTGGGCATAGTATGGGCGTTCTGCGTCGTGTACATCAGCCGAAGCTTAATAGACGTCAGCGACGGAGCGGCGCGCACCGGGTTGGACTGGTAAGCTCCTGCCTTTTTAGGAAGGTAGCTAGGTCTGCTCATCGGCCGCCCACGCAACGTGCAGGAGTTCCCGGGGCGATGGCCCATGACCCCTGGGGGCATAGGTTTAGTCCGGCGTGCTTGACCTCTCTATTAAGCCTAGGTTGGGTTGCGGCGTATTGTTTGGCCGAGGCCAGGCATGACCCAGGAAAGTGTGTCCGGCCGGAGTCAATCGAGCGTGGTGGGTAAGTTGGTGCACCCCTGCAGGGAAGAACTAATCTATGCATAGCCTGTCCTACGGTAACGGACACTTGGAGTTGTATCCCGATCGATACAACTAGAACTGGATACTTGTGATGAGAACTGGATGGTGATGAGGATTTGATTGTGATGATAACTGGATAGTATGGCTCTGGGATTTCTTTCTCGCAGGGAGTCGAGAAAGGATCTCCGGCCGAGGTTGATAACACCACTGCTACTTTACTTTATGCTACTCTACTTCCTCCTGTTGCTGCAAGATGGTGGGTTTGAGAAGATGCTAGTCTTCGATAGGACTAGGCCTTCTCTCTATTCTGGCATTTCTGCAGCCCAATCCACATATACAACCTTCCTTTGATAATGTTGCATATGTAGTGTAGATCCTTGCTTGCGAGTACTTTGGATGAGTACTCACGGTTGCTTTGCTCCCCCTTTCCCCCTTTCTTCTTCTTTCCGGTTGAGGCAACCAGATGACGGAGCCCAGGAGCCAGATGCCACTGCTGATGCTTACTACTACGTGGAGGCCGCCGATGACCAGGAGTAGTTAGGAGGCTCCCAGGCAGGAGGCCTTGCCTTTTCGATCGATGTTGCTTTTGTGCTAGCCTTCTTAAGGCAAACTTGTCTAACTCATGTCTGTACTCAGATATTGTTGCTTCCGCTGACTCTTGTGTTTTCGAGCTTATGTATTCGAGCCCTCGAGGCCCCTGGCTTGTAACATAAAGCTTGTATTATTTTAATTTGTGTCTAGAGTTGTGTTGTGATATCTTCCCGTGAGTCCTTGATCTTGATCGTACACATTTGCGTGCATGATTAGTGTACGATTGAATCGAGGGCGTCACAGGTCCGCATGCTTAAAGTTCGGTGATGATCGGTATTATGAGTTTTTGTATTTTGATGTACCGAAGGTAGTTATTAGTCCCGGATGAGATCGAAGACATGACGAGGAGTCTCGAAATGGTCGATATGTAAAGATCGATATATTGGACGACTATATTTGGACATCGGAAAGGTTCCGAGTGATTCGGGTATTTTTTGGAGTACCGGAGAGTTACAGGAATTCGTCGGGGAGTATATGGGCCTTATTGGGCTTTAGGGGAAAGAGAGAGGAGAGGTTGTGCGCCCCCCAATACTTAGTCCGAATTGGACTAGGGGGAGGGGCGGCGCCCCCTCCTTCCTTCTCATCTCTTTTCCCTTTCCTTCTCTCCTACTCCTACTACTTGGAAGGGCTCCTAGTTCTACTAGGAAAGGGGGAATCCTACTCCCGGTGGGAGTAGGACTCCCCTAGGGCACGCCATAGAGAGGGCCGGCCCTCCCTCTCCTCCACTCCTTTATATACGGGAAGGGGGGCACTCCTTGGAGACACAACTATTGATCATTGATCTCTTAGCCGTGTGCGGTGCCCCCCTCCACCATAATCCAGCTCGATCATATCGTAGCGGTGCTTAGGCGAAGCCCTGCATCGGTAGCATCATCATCACCGTCATCACACCGTCGTGCTGACGAAACTCTCCCGTGAAGCTTTGCTGAATCGGAGCTTGCGGGACGTCATCGAGCTGAACGTGTGCTGAACTCAGAGCTGCCGTGCGTTCGGTACTTGGATCGGTCGGATCGTGAAGACGTACGACTACATCAAACACATTGTGCTAACGCCTCCGCTTTCGGTCTACGAGGGTACATGGACACACTCTCCCATCTCGTTACTATGCATCACCATGATCCTGCATGCGCGTAGGATTTTTTTTGAAATTACTACGTTACCCAACAGTAGGCTAGGTGGCCATGGCTAAAAAGGGAGGACACAAGTAGACCATGGAGTGATTTCAAAATCAGGGTTCCAATGGAAGCGAAACTACTATTCCAGGCGGCAACAAGGAGCGAAGCGCATTGTGGGCTTACTACACTTTTTTGGGAAGATCGATGGTATGAGGGTGCAAGACCTTGCGCCAACTATCTATGGCATGATACCTCGGCGCGTCAGATCGACGAGGCTCGTTGCCCCAGCCATCGAGGATGGGTCTTGGGCATTGGATGTTGGCTCGAAGCTTGAGGAAGAGGCACTACATGAATTTCTCTCACTATGGCTAAGAGTAAGCACGTGGGACCCGGAGGCGATGTGTCGGACACTGTCTCTTGGTCCTGGGAGACCAACGGCCGCTACTCGATGAGGTCGGCATACGCGGCAAGGTTTTGGGGCCGAACTGTGGAACCCATGGCGGAGCTGACTTGGACATCTCAGGCCCTATCCACTTGCAAGTTCTTCAGTTGGCTCACATTGCGGGACCGGTGCTGGACCTTGGATCGACTTGCACGAAGAGGATTACCACATCAAGACGCATGCCCTCTGTGCAACCAAGAGGAAGAAACGATCAACCATGTGCTACTAACATGTGCGTTTGCCAGATCAACATGGGCTGTGATCTGTGAGGCTCTAGGCAAGCCGGATTGGACGCCGACGGCACAAGACTCCCTTGGCATATGGTTACGGGATAAGCAAGGGCCTAACAACTTGCGGCGAAAGGATCTACATACCATCTTCATCCTAACAATTTGGAAACTATGGAAGCATCAAAACGCTATTGTGTTCGACGGAGCATCTCCTTTGATGGATGTGCTTCTAAGTAGGGTGAGGTCCGAAGGCATGATATGGTCGGTAGCCGGCAAGTTTAAGAGGAATGCAGACCCCTTCTTCAGTAGTTTACAGAGGTGGGCGCGTAGGGAGGAGTAAAGTTTGTAACGAAACTCTTGTAAAACTATGGTGGAGGCACTCTTTGCCTTTCTTCTTTAATATATAATACACACTCGTGCATATTTGAGAAAAAAGAATGCCGATCTATAGGAATCCAGTCTCTTTTTTTTTTTCTGTTATGGGTTGTTTACGTTTGAGTGCGGCTGTTCAGTGTTCTGATGTCTATATTTCACACTTAGTTCCGTTTTCACTTACTATTTGTTATTGTACAGGACTATTGGCAAGCCTTACCTGATCGCTTGCTCTGCTCCATTGACCCTGTTTGGATCCATAGGTTAGAGTTAGTTTGGGTTAGATTGGACTCAACTAACCCAAAAATATTTAAATAGGAGGGTTAGTTTGAGTTAGATGCATCTAACCCATTCAAAAAATCTAACCCACCCAAGAGGTGCTAATTGGGGTTAGTTCTTCTCAAGATCACTAAAAACACTTTTTTCTCTTGCTCTCGCCGCAGCAGATCCCTCCCTACTTCCTCGAAGCTTCTCGTCCTCTCCCTCCCTCCCTCTCGCACCGTCTGTGAAGGCGTCTCGCTGTATCCGCGCTCCATCTAACTCTGCCATCCAAACACCTTTTTGGCTAGAGTTAGTTTAGAGTTAGTTTAGGGTTAGAATCTAACTCTAAACTTTAACTGAGTTAGAGTATCCAAACAGGGCCATTGTTGTCAGCAATAATGGAACCTGACCCGCATGATGCGGCATGCGTACGAATAGAAAGGTGCGAGGCGAGAAAATTCTGGGAAGTTCATAGAAAGTGAGTGGACAGCGCAACGACAAAGCTGGGACACTTTTCGGCCTCTGCTTTCGAGTTCGTGAGTGTTCAATCTTCTTCTTTCCCGGATACCCAACTTTGCACAAGGATCAGAAAGCGAAACACGAAGAACCCCAATCACTCGACCACACACACGCCAGATTCACCCCATCTATCTAATCTACTGCTACTCTACTAGCCCTGTTCGTATTTGCTTTCCTTTTTTTTTTCAGTCACTCGTTCGGAGACATGTATTGCACTGTTGCAAATTCTTGCCATTGCGATGAAAACTTTTCAGTTCATCGCTGTGGTATGCAGAACAGAAGGATCTCAAATGTTAGCCATCGCCTTGGACAACTGCTGCTGCAAGCTGAAGGTCACGATGGGTTCTCCATGCTGCGCAAGCAATCCTTAACTTGTGAACATCGACTTGTTACCCCGAGGTTTATAGGGAAACAACCTTGTGGCGAAGCAGAGATGCCATATTCCATACATGTGTAGGAAAGCGATTCCGCAAAGCTTACTGCGGAAGGAACAAGATTCCATCGACAAGTAGAGAAAATGACACGATGAAGAGGAGATGTCAAATTATCATGGAAGAAAAAAGGAGCGCTTGAAGTTTATGTTGTGAAAGCAGCTCCCTGAACTCTGAAGAAGCACGCGGTTTGACAAATGATCATTCAGAAATGCATCTTAATTATTTACAGTATACGAAGATTGAAGAACAGAAGACTTGATGTACATGAGAGGATCACTCTTTTCAATCGTGGTGGAATTTACAGAATGCGGGCGAGTTCTGGTGTTCTAAGTAAACGCAGGCTTGCTAATCTGCCTGCATTTGTCAGTAATCATCAATCAGGTCGATAATGCTAGGAAAATGAATGTAGATGACAGGAGCGTCGCCGAGTACCGCGCGATCTTCCACCCCTTGATGGAGGAGGACGACGAGGTGAGGCCCTTGAAGCCGAGGTCGAGGGAGACGCTGCCGTCGGGCTTGAAGAGCCCGAAGTGGCGCTCGCTCCCGGGGCCGGTCTTGAGGTCCTCGTTGAAGAGCGCGAAGATGAAGGCCTTGACCACCCTCTTGGGCCTGTAGGGCGTTCCCTTCCTCAGGAACAGCCGCTTCCGCAGGTTGAAGTTGTAGGTCCGGGCGTTCTCCAGCGTGGCGCCGGGCTCCGTGGCATCGCCGGCGGACGCCCAGCCGGTCTCCGACACGCGCACCTCCATGTCGCTGTACCCGGCGGCCTCCAGCGCGGCGTAGGTGGCGTCGATCTGGGCCTCGAACATGTTGTCGTAGTGGAGGTTGGTCTTCTGGTCCAGGATGCCGGCGTTGGGCTTCATCAGCGCGTAGTTCACGTCGATGTGCTCCGGGTCGCTCATGTAGGCCAGGAACGGGTACGCGTTCACGTAGAAGGGCGCGCCCGTCTTGGAGAAGAAGTCCAGGAGCGGCTTCAGGTACGGCATGAGGTCGGGCCGGAACGTGCCGGCGGAGGGCGGGTACGAGGTGCCAAACACCGCCTCCGAGTGCGGCGTGTTCACCTCGATCCTGCCGGACAGGCGCATCGCGCGGAGCGCGTCGTGGATGTTGACGACGGCGCCGAAGAGCGCCTCGGCGAGCCCCGTGTCCTGCCCGCCCAGGATCTCATTGCCCACGATGATGGCCACGATGCGCGTGGACGGGTAGTAGGGCCGCACGTTCTCGTTCACCCAGTCCATGGCCTTGCTCGGGGTGGCGGAGATGTCCTTGACGAGGCCGTTCGGGATGGCGATGGCGAGGTTGAGCCCGGAGTTGCGGAACGCGTCCAGCACGGTGTGGTCCGAGTCGAAGATGCGGACGTTCTTGATCCGCGCCATCTGGAGCAGCTTCACCACCTCCGTCGGCGGCGGCAGGTTGTCGGCGATCCGGCCGTAGTTCACCCCGTACGTCCCCACGAATGAGTGGAAAGCCGCGACTGCCAATCAATCAAGAAACCAAAAATCAGTCATGGCGGGAGAAGCAGCAACAGAGAGGCTAGCTGATCAGGCGGGGGCATGCGATACGTACCGCGGCGGGGGAAGAAGGCGAGGAGGCAGAAGAAGAGGAGGAGCAGGAGGACCGGCCGGCGGTGGCCGAGGCTGGAGTCCGGCCGGCCGCGCGGAGTCACCGCCATGGTCTTCCGGCGAGGCGGGGAGCAGGTGGCAGGCAGCGCACGTGGTGGCGACTGGAGGAGGAAGAGGAGGAGGAGGCTGTGGCCGGTAGTGGGCGGGGCATTAGAGGAGGGCCGGGGCGCCACTTTGCTTGAGGTGCAGGGCATGGCGGCACGGCGGCAAGTGCCATGGAGGGAGCACGGAGGCGGCAAGTATCCGCGGTTACTTACTCCATCCGCCGCGTTGCTTGCTCGGCCGGAGCAAGCCAAGGATCGACGTTGCCGAGAGTGGTCAGGCGAGGTTACTGGCGGATCCAAGGATGGAATCCGGTCTCTTGCGTTGCTTCCTCAAGCGACGTACAGCGCCCTGCTCTGTGTCTGCACGCTCTGTGTCTGTACCTTCTGGCTTTCAGCTGTCTTCAGTACGGATACATAAGCCCGTAGCACTTGCGGTTCTGCTCTATACTTAAGCTGGGCCGAAAGTTTATTATTTCTAAATCGCTTTATGAAAATTTTAGACGACTTAGAACATCATCATCGCTATGCTTGGTTAGTCAAACAAATAGTGGGGTATTATGGACTTGGAAAAGAACCCTCCTGGTTGCTCTCGTGATGGGGTGGCAAGGGTCAACAACTACCCACCGCCGCCCTCCCCCCCCCCCCCCCCCCCCCCCTTCGCGGACATTGTAGTACGCCGGTGAGTGAAACTTGCTCAGTCGACGGTGGTGGCGGGATTTGTTTGCTCCCGTGACATGGTGGCAGCCCTGGCCGATGCGGCTCATTTGGGGTGGCGGTGATTGTTGGAGTTGCCCTGGTGGGGATCGATAGGGTGGTGTCGCTCCTCACCGACACAATGGGTCGGGCGGGGGGGGGGGGGGGGGGGGGTCCACCACCCTCCCTCTACCGGTGACGGGAATCGAAGGTGGCGCTGCAGTGTCCAGATGCGGGATGCAAGGTCCTCATTCTCCTTCTGGTGTTTTCTCAAGGGCACCAAAGGTTCTTGGATTCTCTCAGCGGCTAGATGGCGAAGGGAGGAGCCAGCTAGTAGAGATTGCTATGACCGATGATTTTGATAGTTGGTATGCACAATTTTCGGGTGAAAGCCTACAATTTAGTGGCGGAGCCAGCATAGAAACGTTCGGTTCAAGTGAACCCAATGGATTTTCTCGGCCACTTACATATAAGTATATATTTGCGTGACTTGAACCAAATAAAAAGGTTTAGAATGACCCCATCAAACAATGAAACACAGACAACTAAACAAAAAAGCCCAAATACCAATGACCAAATGACTGCGCACATGACTAAACTGCTACTTGATTAGCTACGTATGTTGTTGTATAGGCACCACAGCCACATGCCTCGTCTCTTGTCCATGGGTTTTTTCCAACTTGCATATCTTGTTGTTTGTGTATAGCTCAGTCGATGGACGCCAGGGGCAAGCAAATCGCTGCAGATCCACAATGGTAAGCCGACAACTGTAGCCCCAAAATTGAGATAATTAATATTGCCACATCTCCTTCATCTTGTGCATGTTCTATCTAGCCTAATAGTCTAGTGTGATAATGAATATTTGTTTGCCCTTGTTCTAATTTTACTTCTCCAGAAACTTTATTACGCAATCCCAGGTCTGCTAATCAGCGTTTCCAACTAAAATGCGTCAACCAAACCCAATCAGAGAGCAACACCAACTTATAAGAGGCCTTGGGTCCTTCCCCGAAAAGACTAGCCTGATAGGAGGGGACACCCTCATCCTTATAAGTCGTGTTCTGCCTCCCTTCACAATTGATGTGGGACTAAACCCAACAATGCCCCCCCCCCCCCCCCGCTCACACATCAATCACCATGGTCCCGCTAACACCAGCCTTTCCGGCCCACCAACCATGACCTGCCCCCCAGTGAGTCCATCAAGATTTATTCTGACCACCTGGGCTCCGATACCAATTGTTAAGAAATCCCGGGTCCGCAAACACCAGCATTTCTGACCCACATGCGTCAATCAGGCCCAATCCGAGAGCAACACAAACTTATGAGAGGCCTTGGGCCCTCTCCCCCCAAAAGCCTAGCCTGATAGAAGGGGACACCCCACCCTTATAAGTCATGTCCTACCTCCCGCCTCAACCGATGTGGGACTAAGCCCAATAGACTTTTATTGATCTATGCTACGGAAGGTATTATTCAAAGAGAAATTGGTCACCAGATCCTGATAATGACTCATGGACGTTAAGGTCACCCATTAGACGTAGGAAAAGTACATCAAATGTCACTGCAGCATGCTGATAATTCCTGGGAAGAAACCCAACTCCACGGGAACATGGCCCTAGCGTGGTAGATGCTATCAAATAGCCTCTTTGCAGCGTGTTGATCTTGTCAGTGAGAATTTTCACAGGAAATGGATTCCCATGGCCTTGGTCTTGTCGAAGACTTGCATGCCACATGAGAAGGGGCATGGACTTGGTCACGCAAGCCAGCATGCCATGCTGCCCATTGACGGGGATGTCGTAGCCCACACAAGACGGTTTCGTGGGGATCCCGGTTGTCACGGGGCCGACACTCTCACACTGGCAGCCGACAGCGGCAAGTCGACAATTGTTGTTCAAAATATTGGTAGGACATATCCTCTCTCTCATGCAAGTCTTATCTGTTAGTTCCTCTAGATCGGGTAGGCTAGATGATTCGCAATACTTTACCTTCACTTTGGCTCGAGGAGCTCTCGATGCCGGCCCTGGTGACGGTGGCCGGTGATGGCAGAGAGTAGTGGTGGTCCACGGTGAAGTGGCTGGTGGCGCTTCTCATCGCTTCAGTGCCTACCTCTCGATCGGACTAGGGTTAGTAGTGGGGAACAACGGCGGAGACGAACCTCGTACTTTGTGCCATGGTCCCCACCTCCTCTAAATGGCACTGTGCGACAGGGACCCACCAGCCTTGCTTGGGCTGGACACCCCCGATCAGGGCGTGGGTCAAGGGTCCAATTGGCCGTTGGGCCCATTGGGGAAGAGATCAGTCTAACATTATCTAGCCCTTGTTGTCTGGTTGCCTTTTACCCCGAACCTTGATAGGTCGTGAAAGGATGTTTCACTTAATTACACTTATTTATAATAAAAGAAATTGGCACAACATTTTTGTTCTTTTCTCTTTCTAGAATACATAAGCAAGCTGCCCATGAAACTAAAAAGTTGTTCGTTTGACTACTTTGTTTGAAACATGTGAATAGGAGCTTTACATTATCGTTCAACTGGTATTTATTCGCCCTGTATTTTTATTCAACTATTATATGTAGTATGATATTTTAGTTCCTTATTTTTGTCTTTTGAGCTTTATAGTTTGCGAGATAGTACAAATAATCAGGGATACAACTATGCACATATTGAGGGGGCATTGCCTCCCAGCCTTGGATCAAGTTGTTAAGGATTTTTTTGGGCAAGCTTATATTAGTTTTTTAGCAAGCTTCCCCACTGCATACAATAGTTAGTTCATACTCAAGTGCTTAGTGAACCCAATAGCAAAATCCTGCCTCCATCGAACAGTGGAATTGCTTCCGTCTTCTTCATCTTCATGGCTACAACTAGCCATTAAGTGGTTTTGAAAGAAGTACAAATCAAAAGCGTGCAGTTTTGGGTCAAACAAACCAATGCAGACAAAAGTTTCATATTCCAACTCATTACGTGAAGGATAACGCGGAGGAACGACCCGTAAGGACAACTGATGCACAAATGAGCCTTTGGTACAAAATATGAGATAGGAGAGAGTTACCCGCAAGCTCTTCCCGGCAGTAACTTATAGGGATAGCGAAGCAAATGAACCAAGGTGAGCTAAGGGAAAATGTTACAAGTACATAGGTACGTGCACCAACCAAGTCTAATAAAACCCTAGTTTATTTCCGTAAAGGACGCTTTATTATCAAAAAATGTAGCACCAAGTAGATACAAAACAGCTAGAAGGGATGAGCCAACTAGTAGAGAGGTTGTTAGGAGCACTAATGGCTAGGAGTGATGATTTTGATGGTCAATACACACAATTTCCTGGTGAAAGCCTATGATTTGGCATTGCCGACGTGCATGCCTCATGCATTATTAAAGATGTTGACTCGAAAATAGGTTTTAGGGACAAAAGTCTCAAATTCAACCTTTGGTTTGAACCATCGACATTAGCAGTCTAGGAGTAGGGTACTTCTTGTTGTGTTGTTACTTGTCGACTGGTGAATTATGGTCGATGGTCATAGGATCAGTGGTAGGTTTGTTGAGATATTACTACTACGTCAGGGGTTCAACTTGGAGGACCTCAAATATTTCTTTCACTTTTAAGCCAATGTGTTCATTATCCGCTATTGATTTTAGTCAACTTCGATGAATAGTTAATACTATACAGCTATGTGCAATAATGTATACAGAAGGCAGAGGCTTAATTATCTTTCTTGTTGAAAAGAGACATTCTCAGTGAAAATAACTAAATCAAAGGTTTTGTTTGTTCATTGAGGATGAAATACTCAACCCTAGTTAACGCGCCATTGATGTTTCATGTTGAACCATGCATTGAAATATACTTCCATCGTTCACAAATAAATATAAGATGTTTTTTGAAATTTTAATATCAACTATGTATAGACTGAAATGAGTAAAGACACCATTAAAATTTCTATTTATACATCTAATTCTGAAAAATTAAACCATCTTATATTTGTGAACCGAGAGAATACTTAATTTTGACGAATACTCTTGTTGCCTTTGGTGTGATCTTGCTTACATTTGCATCCAAGTTTTTTTTAGACAAGGAGGATAATCCCCGGCTTATGCCATCTGTATCCAAATAAATAATGAAAAGTACCCCCTCCATTTCTTTTTACTCCGCATATAAGATATTTCTGAAGTCAAGCTTCATAGACTTTGACCAATTTTTTATTGAAAATATCAGTATTGTATACAACGTAAGTTATATAATACGAAAATTAATTCCATGATGCATCTAATAATATAAATTTGATATTGGGAATGTTAATATTTTTTCTATTAACACGGTCAAACTTGATACTTGAGATAAATCTTATATGCGAAATAAAGAAAAATGGAGGGAGTACTTTTGAAAAGCTATAACACGATGGGAAAGAGGGAGGAAGGTTAGGAGGAAAGGGGCATTTGCACGAGGCAGCGACATGGAATGCTGACAAGGCACAAAGTTGAGATGAGAACCGAGCTATATACTCGTTGTGCAACGTGCACCATAGACACAGTAGTCTTTTTAATTGGCACATGCACGTTTTTCTCTAATAGTATAACCCTGTCGAGTTCTTTCCGTTCCAGGCGATTGGATCTTTAGGTTTTACTTTTAGATAGCAGGAACCACCGAACTTAATGCTCAAACTTTCTACTTTGTTTAGTGCTTACATCGCTTTTTAGCCTTTATTCAAACGTTGATCAAAGGGCGGCTCTTCCGGCGTGTCTAAGAGTTGCCTTTTGTTTGCTCCTCTTTCGGACACATTAACACGGACAGGGTGGTGTGTAATGATTAGCATGCATGTTGAGCCAACATTTAGCGTCAAAACAACAACCCGGTGTCTCTGCTTCGGTTAGTAGTTTAGGTTTGTTTCTTTTAGTCTTCACAGGTGTGGCGCTCGGACGAGTGACAACACATTTTCTTCAAGTTTGTTTTCTGAGCTTTGATCATCCTTGAATTCGTCCGTTTGGACATAGCCGACGGAGCTCCGGCGTAGATTACGGTCGTCTCCTTGGGACGATGAGTTTAGTATTTCTCGTCATGTGAGGAGATTTGGTGTCAGTTACTTCAGATCTATACATGGGTTCTACGACAATCACTATGACTTCAGTCCTTAAGGACACGTGCACAAAGACTTCTTAGCTGTCATCAACAAGGTCAAGCCTTCGGAAGAACGACGACAACGACTCGTTCCGGCGGCAGTTGTGGTAGTTCGTGCTCTTAGAATCTCGATGTAATTTTTATTATGTTTGAGATGCATGAACTTTTATTATAAAAAAACAATAGAACGGAGAGGCTGCATAGAGTTATTTGCCCCGTGCCTTCACTATTTCAAAAGCTACAAACATTTACACCGCAAGTATTTGCCATGCTGAAAAATCCAGATTAAAATGTGATCGACACGTCAAGAGACTGAAAAAGCAAAATCGATGGTGAGCGTACAAAGTGGGACGAGGGCGCTGCTCATTGTGATACTGATATCGTCCACAGCCACACACGGATTGCCACTGAAAGCGAGAGGGCATACACATCCCGTTGATGGACCAGATGCCGCTGCTTTGTGGATAAGCACACACAACACGGCCGGCGGCCTGTTGCGTTCATTGTTGATGGGAAAGTGACACGACAGGCACCCGCACGGACTTCTCCGAAGAGAGGATTCCGTAGCGTTTTAGCTAGCTCACGGATGACCTGTACACACTGCTTGAGATTGTCCAAAAGGCTGATGGCGTTTACATAATGCATGAGATTGTCCTAAAGGCCTTGATCGTCTGATCGATAAGAGCATCTATCGTTAAACTTGGTAAATTCGACCCCTCAAACATCCCCATAGACGCGACCGTCGCTATCGTCGATGCCGACTACTAGCACCTGCGGCGAGCCAGATGTGGCCGCCTGCCAGACCCAACAACCCTCCACCATAGGACCTCCCTCCGACATGGATCGGTTCCCTTAAATATTTAGTTAAGGCGCACGCTAATTAGGAAATGATGAGATAGATGGAGGTCAATTTGTCTAATGAGCCAGATGTATTCCGATGAAAACATTCATGTTCAGGGGTTTCCTCAGTCAAATATATGTATATGGACTTGATTAAGAATGGACCAATCCCCAGATCTACTCATATATGGAAAATAAAGGTACCTTTAAAAATTAAGATTTTTTATGTGGATTGTGCATAAAGAGTGGTTTTACCTAAGCACAATTTGGCAAAACTTAGGTGAGAAGGGAGTAAACGATCGATGTTATTTTCTTCTTGCAAATTCAACATCTACTTCTCACATGTGCACTAACCACGTTATTGTGGCGAACAATACAAATGTCCTTTAACATATCTCCACCTAATAGCATCTCCAATCTGTTTGGTAATTGGTTTGGTGGGGTTGCGCCTAATACATCGAAGTTTGTGCATTAGTTTGGGCTATTTGAATTTTTTTGAATGATGTTGTATTTAACAAGACAACTATCACAAACCTTTTGCAGGTTATCTACTGGGGTCTGAATGGAACCGTTGTTGGGAAACGTAGTAAAAACAAAACTAAAAGTTGCGCCTATTGAGGGAGTCCTGGACTAAGGGGTCCTCGAGCGTCCGGCCTGTTAGCCACGGGCCGGACTGATGGGCTGCGAAGATACAAATACAGAAGACTGCACCCGTGTCCGGATGAGACTCTCCTTGGCGTGAAAGGGAAGCTTGGTGACCAAATATGTAGATTCCTTTCTTTGTAACTGACCTTGTGTAACCCTAGATCCCCCCGGTGCCTATATAAACCGAAGGACTTAGTCCGAAAAGAGAGAGACTCATTACCATAGTCATACATGCTAGACTTCTAGGGTTTAGCCCTTACGATCTCGGGGTAGACCAACTCTTGTAATAATCGTATTCATCAATATCAATCAAGCAGGACGTAGGGTATTACCTCCATAGAGAGGGGCCGAACCTGGGTAAACATCGTGTCCTCTGTCTCCTGTTACCATCGACCTTAGACGCACAGTTCGGGACCCCCTACCCGAGATCCGCCGGTTTTGACACCGACATTGGTGCTTCCATTGAGAGTTCCACTGTGCCATCGACGAAAGGTTCGATGGCCCCTTCAATCGTCGATTGTGACGTTGTCCAAGGAGAGACCTTCCTCCTCGGACAGATCTTCGTGTTCGGCGGCTTCGCGCCGCGGGCCAACTCGTTTGGCCACCTGGAGCAGATCGATAGCTACGGCCCTGGCCATCAGGCCAGATTAGGGAGCTTGAATTACGTTGCGGACACCCGTGGAGATTTGATCTTCGCCGGATTCGAGACTGCGGCGACCGCTCCTAGTCACCTTGACGAACATGACCTAAATCTGTCGTCAGACCGCATCCAGGAGATAGCTCCTGTGACCACTCTGGCCTTAAATCCAGAGCACGCTGCAGCATCCAAGGATTGGAGGCTCAACCCCACCACGGAGGCCACATATTCCCAGGCGTTAGAGCCGTACATGGACTTAAACTCACACAATCTCCTTGTCACCGGAACCCCGGGCTCGTCTCCGGGTGTAAGTTCCGAACCATGTGAGTCCACAGATGCCGAACTCGATCGTTTATCGATCTTCGAGTTCAGCCCCGCAGACATCTTCCAGCACTCACCCTTGGGCGACGTGCTAAGCTCATTAAAGAACATGTCCTTGGCGGGGGACTCACAATCGAACTATATTCGGTTCGAACTAGAAGCTGATGATTGGGAATTTCGCTCCCCACCCGCCACCCACTTTATAGCCACTGTCGAAGACTTAACCGACATGCTTGATTATGACTCCGATGACATCGACGGTATGGACGACGATGCTGGAGAAGAAGAGGGCCAGGACCCGCCGTTCACCGGACGTTGGACGGCCACTTCCTCGTATGATGTATACATGGTGGATGCACCAAAGGAGAACATCAGCGATGACAAGGAAGATCCAGCTGAGGATAAACCTTCCGAAATACAATCCAAACGCCGGCGTCAGTGGCGCCACTCTAAGTCATGCCGCCGTAAAGACAGCAACACCGGCACAGGAGAAGATAACACTCCAGAAGGTGCTGAAGACAACGAAAACCCCGTTGAAATAGCTAATGAACAAGATGAACGGGAAGATGGGCAGGCTAGCCCTGGTAAACAGGCCACACACGAAGACTCAGAGGATGGAAGTTATCTTCCGCTCTCCGAGGATGAGGTGAGCCTCGACACCGATGATTTCATCGTGCCTGAGGAACCTCTTGAGCAAGAGCGCTTCAAGCGCCAGCTAATAGCCACTGCAAGGAGCCTGAAAAAGAAGCAGCAGCAGCTTCAAGATGACCAAGGTCTGCTCAATGATAAATGGACCAATATCCTAGCAGTCGAAGAATACGGCCTCAAGCGCCCAATCAAAATCTACCCAAAGCGCAAATTGCTACCTCATTTTGACGAGGAGGCGCCGGAACACATACCACCATCGTACAATGCGGCTGACCGACCACCACGTGGTCGGGACAAAACAACAACTCACGCCGAACACCACCCCGCCCCGCCTCATTGCACAGGTAGATGTAAATTAGCCACGACCATACATATGACATCCGGCAAAACCTGGACAATAAAGCAGGACATACCAGATCAATCTACAGATCTCGAGGACGTGCCTCGACACGCGGCGACGGCCACCTATTCGAACATGACAAACTTAGTCATGCGTAGGCCGAAAACTGCAGACGGACTCCATCAGAGCTACGTCGCGATACGGCCCGATATAGAAGCGCCGCACACCCTCATTGCTTCACTGATGAGGTCATGGATTATGAATTCCCAGAAGGGTTCAAACCCGTGAATATAGAATCATACAATGGAACCACGGACCCCGCAGTGTGGATCGACTTCATTCTCCACATTCATATGGCCCGCGGCGATGACCTCCACGCCATCAAATACCTCCCTTTAAAACTCAAGGGGCCAGCTCGGCATTGGCTCAACAGTGTGCCTAAAAATTCTATTGGCAGTTGGGAGGACTTGGAGGAGGCCTTCCTCGATAACTTCCAAGGTACATATGTTCGACCTCCGGACACTGATGACTTAAGCCATATAGTTCAGCAGCCCGGAGAGTCCGCCAGGAAATTCTGGACTAGGTTCTTAACTAAAAAGAACCAAATCATCGGTTGTCCGGATGCCGAAGCCCTAGCAGCCTTCAAACACAGCATCCGCGACGAATGGCTCGCTCGCCACCTCGGCCAAGAAAAGCCAAAATCCATGGCGGCCCTCACGACACTCATGACCCGCTTTTGTGCGGGCGAGGACAGTTGGTTGGCCCGTAGCAAAAATAATGCAAGCGATGCCGGCACCCCTGAAGTTAAAAATAACAAAGACAAGTCTCGACACAACAGATACAAGCATCGAAACAACAGTTACAACACCAAGGATACGGCGGTCAATGCCGGATTCCGTGGCTTTAAGTCCGGTCAACGAAAGAAGCCGTTCCGAAAGAACAATTCAGGCCCATCCAGCTTGGACCGCATACTTGATCGTCCGTGCCAGATTCATGGCACCCCGGACAAACCACCCAATCATACAAATAGAGATTGCTGAGTTTTTAAACATGCCAGCAAATTAAACGCCGAGAACAGGGAAAAGGGATCGCAAAGCGAGGATGATGATGAAGAGCCCCGATAACCGAACATAGGGGGACAGAAGAAGTTTCCCCCTCAGGTCAAAACAGTGAACATGATATACGCTACCCACATACCCAAGAGGGAGCGCAAGCGTGCGCTCAGGGACATCTACGCGATAGAGCCAGTCGCCCCAAAATTTAATCCATGGTCGTCATGCCCGATCACTTTTGATCGCCGGGATCATCCGACCAGTATCCGTCACGGTGGCTCAGCCGCACTGGTCCTAGACCCAATAATTGAAGGGTTTCACCTGACTCGTGTCCTTATGGACGGAGGTAGCAGCCTCAATCTACTCTATCAGGATACAACGTGAAAAATGGGCATTAACCCATCACGGATCAAGCCCACCAGGACTACCTTCAAAGGAGTCTCAGGATGATGTTTATTAAAGAACAATTGATATTTAAGCTCTCCTGCCCTATTCTTAATAATAAAATCATGTGCCACCATACTTTTATAATCTAGATAAACACAAGGCAGCACTTTTTCTTCCTTCTCAGCATGCCTAATAGGTATGTTAAAATGTGTAGCTAGGCGTGTAGCATAGATGCCTCCAAAGATGGGGCCCTTTGTACGATTCAGACTTAACCGTTTAGCAATAATACCGCCCATACTAAAAGTGTTATCACTGTATAAACCTTGGAGCAAAATAATAATATCTACTAAGGTTTCCATAGTTTCCGCGACCAATTAAGCAACGACTAGCAAATAATGCAAAGTAACGTAAGATAGGAAAATGTATGCTAGTGATTCGTGCATCGGAAACCTTCCTAGTTTCCCCTACAGTGATAGTATTAATAAATCCCTCCACATCATCATGATGTGGTTCTTCTGTCTTGCCCTCAAAAGGGACTAAACAAATCTGACAAAAATCATAAAGTGACATCTCCTTATGCTCATCATATAAATGAAACTCCACCGTAGGTGGTGAGTTCCTAGAATGAAAATGAAAGTTTTGCACAAAGGTATTTGTGAGTAAGAGATACTGGTCGCATTGGTCGTGGTGGAAAGCGGTGAGGCCTGCATTATGAGCCAATTCATGAAAATCTTCATAAATCCTGGCTGCTCTCAAGAAATCCTCGAAAGGCCATTCACACGCCCGAACCTCCACGGTGCGCGGCAAATTATACTTAGGCTTCGGTGCCTTTTCCTTCGAGCTTTGGCTCGATGAGCCCCTCAATAATCTCCTCATCATTTTCTGAAAAATTCTGAAATTTTTAGTAACTTTAGAATAAAAGTAAACCAAACTCAATAATATTGATAGCAACCACTCCTACAAGTGCCTAGGGCCTATATCATGCATCAAAACTACTTTTGACCATATAAATTTGACATGCAAGTTCAAGAACAGGGTCACCTAAGCAGCAAAAATTTATAATGAATAAAGCACTAGAACAAAAACTAATTGGACCAATGGAGGAGTCACATACCAAGGAACAATCTCCCCAAGCAGTTTTGTGAGAGGTGCTTTGAGCAAGGAGATCGAAAATTACAGCAAAGAGGGCTGGAACTCGTGCTTGAGTTGGTTTTTCGTGTTTGTGGGAGGAAGAAGAAGAGGATGGGTGCAGGAATAAGTGGAGGAGGGCCACCGCTGGCCCACAAGGTAGGGGCGCGCCCTAGGGGGGTGGGCGCGCCCTCCACCCTGGTGGCAAGGTGGTTGGCCCCCCTGGTGTGTTCTTTGTTCCATAAATCCTCAAATATTCTAGAAAAAATCATATTTAATTTTCAGGGCATTTGGAGAACTTTTATTTTTGAGGTATTTTAATATTGCACAGATAATCAGATAACAGACAGAAAATTATTTATTTTTACTTTATTTCAACTAAATAACAGAAAGTATAGAGAGGGTACAAAAGGTTGTGCTTCTAGTTTCAGCCATCTCATGCTCATCAAAAGGAATCCACTAACAAGGTTGATCAAGTCTTGTTAACAAACTCATTCCGGTTAACATGAAACCGGAGAAATTTCGAATAACACTAGGTTACCTCAACGGGGTTATGCACATCCCCAATAATAAGTATATCATATTTCTTATTGACAGTAGGAAGAGGAAATTCAAAACCTCCAAATATAATCGATGGAATTTTTCCGATAGAATTGATACTATGAACTTGAGGTTGTTTCCTCGGAAAATGTACCGTATGCTCATTACCATTAACATGAAAAGTGACATTTCCTTCGTTGCAATCAATAACATCCCCTGCAGTATTAAGAAAAGGTCTTCCAAGAATAATAGACATACTATCGTCCTCGGGAATATCAAGAATAACAAAGTCCGTTAAAATAGTAACGTTTGCAACTACAACAGGCACATCCTCACAAATACCGACAGGTATAGCAGTTGATTTATCAGCCATTTGCAAAGATATTTCAGTAGGTGTCAACTTATTCAAATCAAGTCTACGATATAAAGAGAGAGGCATAACACTAACACCGGCTCCAAGATCACATAAAGCAGTTTTAACATAGTTTCTTTTAATGGAGTATGGTATAGTGGGTACTCCTGGATCTCCAAGTTTCTTAGGTATTCCACCCTTAAAAGTATAATTAGCAAGCATGGTGGAAATTTCAGCTTCTGGTATCTTTCTTTTATTTGTAATAATATCTTTCATGTACTTAGCATAAGGATTGGTTTTGATCATATCAGTTAATCGCATACGCAAAAAGATAGGTCTAATCATTTCAGCAAAGCGCTCAAAATCCTCATCATCCTTTTTCTTGGATGGTTTGGGAGGAAAAGGCATGGGTTTCTGAACCCAAGGTTCTCTTTCTTTACCATGTTTCCTAGCAATAAAATCTTTCTTATCATAACGTTGATTCTTTGATTGTGGGTTATCAAGATCAACAGCAGGTTCAATTTCTACATCATTATCATTACTAGGTTGAGCATTATTATGAACATCATCATTAACATTTTCATTTGGTTCATGTTCATTGCCAGATTGTGTTTCAGCATCAGACATAGAGATATCATTTGGATTATCAGCAATAGGTTCACTAGAAGTTTGCATAGTTCTATCATTTTTCTTTTTCTTCTTTTTAGAAGAACTAGGTGCATCAATTTTATTTCTCTGAGAATCTTGCTCAATTCTCTTAGGGTGGCCTTCAGGATACAGAGGTTCCTGAGTCATTCTACCAGTTCTAGTAGCCACTTTAACATCATAATCATTTTTCTTACTATTCATCTCATTGAGCAATTCCTTTTGAGCTTTAAGTACTTGTTCTACTTGAGTGGTAACCATAGAAGCATGTTTGCTAACAAGTTTAAGTTCACCTCTAATATTAGCCATATAATCACCCAAGTATTTAATCATATCAGCATCTTGTTTTAATTGTCTACCAAAATAAGCATTGAAGTCTTCTTGCTTAAACATAAAATTATCAAACTCATCCAAGCACTGACTAGAAATTTTAGTAGGAGGGATTTCAGCTCTATCATATCTATAGAGAGAACTTACCTTTACTACCTGTGTCGGTTTATCGAGGTCTGGAGGTTCTTCAATAAGTAAAGGATCAAGATCATATGTTTCTTCAGCAGGCGGTAAATTAAGACCATGTATTTCTTCAATAGGAGGTAAATTCTTAACATCTTCAGCTTTAATACCTTTTTCTTTCATAGATTTCTTTGCCTCTTGCATATCTTTGGGACTGAGAAATAGAACACCTCTCTTCTTCAAAGTTGGTTTAGGAATAGGATCATTAATTGGAGCAGGAGCTGGCTCAGGAGGTGCCCAATTATTTTCATTTGTCAACATATTATTCAATAAGATTTCAGCTTCATCCGGTGTTCTTTCCCTGAAAAGAGAACCAGCACAACTATCCAGGTAATCTCTGGAAGCATCGGTTAGTCCATTGTAAAAGATATCAAGTATTTCATTTTTCTTAAGAGGAGGATCAGGCAAAGCATTAAGTAACTTGAGAAGCCTCCCCCAAGCTTGTGGGAGACTCTCTTCTTTAATTTGCACAAAGTTTTATATTTCCTTTAAAGCGGCTTGTTTCTTATGAGCAGGGAAATATTTAGCAGAGAAGTAATAGATCATATCCTGGGGACTACGCACACAACGAGGATCAAGAGAATTAAACCATATCTTAGCATCACCCTTTAATGAGAATGGAAATATTTTAAGGATATAAAAGTAGCGAGATCTCTCATCATTAGTGAACAAGGTGGCTATATCATTTAATTTAGTAAGATGTGCCACAACAGTTTCAGATTCATAGCCATGAAAAGGATCAGATTCAACCAAAGTAATTATATCAGGATCAACAGAGAATTCATAATCCTTATCAGTAACACAGATAGGTGAAGTAGCAAAAGCAGGGTCAGGTTTCATCCTAGCATTTAGAGATTGCTTATTCCATTTAGCTAATAACCTTTTGAGTCCATATCTATCTTTGCAAGCTAAAATAGCTAAAGAAGCTTCTTGATCAAATAAATAACCCTCAGGAATAACAAGTGATTCTTCATCATCACTTTCATCATCATAATCAAATTCAATATTTTCAATCTCTCTAGCCCTAGCAAGTCGTTCCTCGAGAAAATCACCAAGTGGCACAGTAGTATCAAGCATAGAAGTAGTTTCATCATAAGTATCATGTATAGCAGAAGTAGCATCATCAATAACATGCGACATATCAGAACGAATAGCAGAAGCAGGTTTAGGTGTCGCAAGCTTACTCATAACAGAAGGTGAATCAAGTGCAGAGCTAGATGGCAGTTCCTTACGTCCCCTTGTAGTTGAGGGATAAATTGTTGTCTTAGCATCTTTCAAATTCTTCATAGTGTCCAGCAGATATAAATCCCAAGTGACTCAAAGAATAGAGCTATGCTCCCCGGCAACGGTGCCAGAAATTAGTCTTGATAACCCACAAGTATAGGGGATCGGAACAGCTTTCGAGGGTAGAGTATTCAACCCAAATTTATTGATTCGACACAAGGGGAGCCAAAGAATATTCTCAAGTATTAGCAACTGAGTTGTCAATTCAACCACACCTGGAAACTTAGTATCTGCATCAAAGTGTTTAGTAGCAAAGTAATATGATAGTGATGGTAACGGTAACAAAAGAGTAACGAAAGCAAAGTAATGTTTTTGGTATTTTGTAGTGATTGTAACAATAGCAATGGGAAAGTAAATAAGCGTAAACCAGTATATGGAAAGCTCGTAGGCATCGGATCAGTGATGGATAATTATGCCGGATGTGGTTCATCATGTAAAAGTCATAACATAGGGTGACACAAAACTAGCTCCAATTCATCAATGTAATGTAGGCATGTATTCCGAATATAGTCATACGTGCTTATGGAAAAGAACTTGCATGACATCTTTTGTCCTACCCTCCCATGGCAGCGGGGTCCTAATGGAAACTAAGGGATATTAAGGCCTCCTTTTAATAGAGAACTGGAACAAAGCATTAGCACAAAGTGAATACATGAACTCCTCAAACTACGGTCATCACCGGTAAGTATCTCGATTATTGTCACTTCGGGGTTAACGGATCATAACACATAATAGGTGACTATAGACTTGCAAGATAGGATCAAGAACTCTCATACATTGATGAAAACATAATAGGTTCAGATCTGAAATCATGGCACTCGGGCCCTAGTGACAAGCATTAAGCATAGCAAAGTCATAGCAACATCAATCTCAGTACATAGTGGATACTAGGGATCAAACCCTAACAAAACTAACTCGATTACATGATAAATCTCATCCAACCCATCATCGTCCAGCAAGCCTACGATGGAATTACTCACGCACGACGGTGAGCATCATGAAATTGGTGATGGAGGATGGTTGATGATGACGACGGCGACGAATCCCCCTCTCCGGAGCCCTGAACGAACTCCAGATCAGCCCTCCCAAGAGGTTTTAGGGCTTGGCGGCGGCTCCGTATCATAAAACGTGATGAAATCTTCTCTCTTATTTTTCTTCTCCCCGAAAGCAGATATATAGAGTTGGAGTTGGAGTCGGGAGGTCTCCAGGGGGCCCACGAGGTAGGGGGCACGCCCTAGTGGGGGTGCCCCCCACCCTCGTGGCAGGGTGTGGGCCCCCTGGTCGATTTTTTATTATTTATTGTAAGATATTCCGTGGAGTTTCAGGTCATTCCGAGAACTTTTGTTTTCTGCACATAAAACAACATCATGGCAATTCTGCTGAAAACAGCGTCAGTCCGGGTTAGTTCCATTCAAATCATACAAGTTAGAGTCCAAAACAAGGGCAAAAATGTTTGGAAAAGTAGATACGACGGAGATGTATCAAGCACCTTAGTAGAGAAAGCCGAAAGCTGACTGTCATGATGCAACGAGAGTCAGTCAGCTGTTCGGAGGTTGCAAATTGTTGGAGATTTCTTCCGCGTTGCGTGAAGGATTGGTATTTCCCAATCAGACGCTTATAGCACTCTAGTTCGGAAACTAGGGGTTGCGTCCATGTTTTTATTGTCGAACTCCTATGGCTAAGTGAGGGCGTTACAGCCGCATAGTCTGGTTGCCTGGTTCATTGCGCTAAACAACTCCTTCAAGGACCATCTAATTGGATCAAGATTGTTTAGATTCCATCCCGAACACCCCCGTACCCTACGTGAGGGCAAAAGCCGACGACTGGTTAACCCTCAGATTTCGTACAACACGGCCGCACAGGAAGTAAACATTTAAAAACATAACCAGCATTATATTGCACAATCACTTTGTTTTATCATACAAGGTAGAGGGAGCTCGAATACATTCATTCAAAGATATTGTCTTTTGCACAATGATCTACAACAACGCGGGACCCCTCCAAGACATCGCCGAAGTATCGCTCGGGTGTGCGGTGCTCCTTGCCCTACGGCGGCCCCTCGGACACTAATTTGACAGCATCCAACTTCGCCCACCAGACCTTGCAATAGGAGAAGGCCAGACGTGTGCCCTTGATGCAGACGGGCCGCTTGACGATGTCCAGCCAAGGACAGGCATCCACCAGTCGCTTTAGGAGGCCGAAGTAACTGCAGGGTATTGCTTCGGCTGGCCACAACCGGATTATTAAATCCTTCATGGCCAGTTTGGCCACCCTATGCAGCTCGACCAACTGTTTTAGCTGATCGCTGAAGGGCACCGGATGTTCTAGCGTGAGATATTGTGACCAGAACAGCTTCTCCATGGAGCTCCCTTCTTCGGCTCGGAAGAACTCTGCAGTGTCAGCCACACTGCGTGGCGGATCAGTAAAAGCCCCTGGAGAACTCCGAATCCGGGTTAGTAAATGATATTTCATCTTCACATTCTTGCTTTGCGTATTGAATGCTTTACCCGCCGTGATCTTCCTGGCCTCCTGGATCTCCTGGAGGGTGCCTTGGGCCTCATTCCGGGCTGCCTCCGCACTCTGATGAGCCTTAGCGAGTTTGGTCTCTTGAACTGACACATCGCGCTCCAAGGCCTCACACTTCTTCATCACGTCCTCGAGCTCCTGTTGGACCTCGTTGACCCGGGCCTTGAGCTCCTTTGAAGCGGCCTACTCTTTGACTACCTTCCCCTCGGCTTCGACCAGGGCCTCGACCTCGGTCGTCACTTCTGTACATATCATGGAACTTCGGTCAAATGCATGTCATTTTACTTTTTTCGAATATATAACAGGTTATTACTTACCTTGTTTTTCCTGGAGCTGCCTCTTCACCTGGCCTAGCTCCTCCTCAGCCTCCGCCAGTTTCTGCTTCAGTCTGGAAACTTCGGCAGTATGCGAGGCTGCGGCCAACAGTGACGCTTGTGCATACATTTCAGACAAATTTAGTTAGTTTACTGCAATAGGAGATTGATCCTCTGTCCGGTTTTTTTCTTTTCGAACACCGGACAGTGCCTCAGGGGCTACTGTCTATATTGGGATTTTCTCCTTTTTGCGTCGCTTACCTCAAAGCCTATCAACAGGCTGCTGTAGGCTTCAGTTAGTCTGCTCTTGGAGGACTGAACCCTTTCAATCACTGTGCCCATAAGGACACAGTGCTCATTCACAATGGAAGCACCTCGTAGCGCTTCCAGCAGATTATCCGGTGCCCCTGGTTGGACAGGGGTCACCGAGGGAACAAGCATCCCCCCCTTCTTTCGAAGGAGCTTGCGTGCCGGATTTCGGAGCCGCATCGGACTCCGGAATCGAGTCCGGCTGAGGGCCAAACTGAATAAGGCCCTCCCCACCGGTCTTCATGGGGATTGACTCCCCCTGATGTCCAGCGACGGGGTTTTCACCTTCTGGCGCCTCCTGAGCCTCTCCCCCGCCTGGAACAGTCCTTCGGGACAGCACCACCGCATCGTCCTTGGCCTTGGGGGAGTGAGCGGCCGGCGGTGAATCACTGGCCATCGCCTTTGAGTCCAGCAAACCTTGTGATGAGGATCGCTAGGAGCTGTCGTGGGCGGGACTACAATAGCATAGCTAATTATATCAATACAACAAAAAGGAAAGACTTGGTTTATGGGCGGATATGGGTTTTAGCACTTATGATGCGGCCCAAGGCTCAGTGCGGGGGCGTCTCTCCGGACTGCTGTCGACGTCCCACACGGTGTTATCCGCAAGGGAGTTTTCCCCTTTCTTGGACGTCTCCGCCTGCAGATTTGCTGAAGCCGCCCTCTTCTTCCTCCCCTCATTAGGGGGAGGGTTGTTCTCCTCCTCCTCTTCATCGTCGTCGTCTTCGGCGGTGGAGGAGCGGGTCTTGTCTTCAGACGTCACGTCTGAAGCGCCCTTGCGGTGGGGGCCACTCCGGACCCCCTTGGCCTTCCACGTGGCCTTCTTCTCTGGCGCCTTATAGGGCACCAGCACCAGCATCTTCGCTAACCGCGAGATGACTGGTTCTTCAGGCAGCGGAGCTGGACATTGGATCCGCTTTGCGCTCTCCATCCAGTCCTGAAGAATCGATGACGACATAAGCTTAGACATCATCCTTGAAACAAGCAAGTAAGGGATACAGTAAGAATAATATACCTCGTTGGCGAGGTGGTTGATGTCATGCCTGCGGTCCAAACCTGTGGCCAGCGGTGTTTCGTTGCTCTTAAAAAGCAACCTCCAGGCATCTTCATGAGTGGTTTCGAAGAGCCTCTTCAGGGTATGGTGCTTCTTCGGATTGAACTTCCATAGAGGACGGCTTCGGCTCTGGCAGGGGAGGATCCGACACACCAGCATCACTTGGATTATGTCGATGAGCTCGATGTCTTTATCCACCATGCTTTGGATGCGCGTTTGCAGCGCTATCAGCTCATCTGACGAACACCAGTTCGGGCTCTTCTCGACCCAGGAGGTGAGTCGCATGGGAGCACCAGAGTTGAATTCGTCAGCCACGGTCCAGGTGGCATCACGGGGTTCTGTGATGTAGAACCATTGTTTCTGCCATTCCTTGACGGTCTCCACGAAAGTGCCTTTTGTCCAGGAGACATTGGTCAGCTTGCTCACCATGGCGCCTCCACACTCCGCGTGTTGGCCATCCACTACCTTCGGCTTCACGTTGAAGATTTGGAGCCACAACCCGAAGTGGGGTTGGATGCAGAGGAAGGCCTCACACACGGTGATGAACGCCGAGATATTGAGGAAGGAGTTCGGGGATAGGTCGTGGAAGTCTATCCCGTAGTAGAACATCAGCCCGCGGACGAAAGGGTGAAGTGGAAACCCTAGCCCGCGGAGGAAATGAGGGATGAATACCACCCTCTCATTGGGCTTTGGTGTGGGGACGACTTGCCCCTAGGCTGGAAGACAGTGGGCGATTTCCTTCGCTAGGTACCCGGCCGCCCGAAGCTCAGTAATGTCCTCCTCCTTGACGGAGGATACCATCCACTTGCCTTGACCTCCGGATCCGGACATGGTTGAGTGCTTGCTCGAGACGGAGAAGATGAGAACTTGGGCGCTAGAGCTCAAGAGTGGAAGGGTAGAGGAAGAGAGAAGGCGTGGGTGAAGAAAAGGGATTCTTATCTCCTTATAAAGGCAGTAAATATCAAACGCCCCCCCACTCGCCTTAAAATTCGCCTACTCCCAAGGGCTGTGTAAACGACACGGTTGGGTTACCCACGCCCGTATTGATGAGAATCCTGCAATAAGGGGACACGATCTCTGCTTTGACAAGACGTGCCAATGGAAATCGCATCTCGAAACATGGGATGTCAGACAAAACGGTTTGATATAGTGACCGAGTAGACGTGATATCATGTTGTAAAAAAGTTGTCAGTAGATTGGACTCGTGGCATATTATATTCTCTCTACGGTTGTGTGTGGTGTCTGTTACAGGTCCAGACACGTTCAATACATCCGAAGACTATCTTGGAGTTCGGAAGGAGGAACCCGCCTTGCAATGCCGAAGGCAGATCTGCGCGCCGGATACATTGTCATTGAAGCCAGGTGAGGGGCTACTGAGGTAGTCCTTGACTAAGGAGTCCTCGGGCGTCCGGCCTGTTAGCCATGGGCCAGACTGATGGGCTGCGAAGATACGAAGACCGAAGACTGCACCCATGTCCGGATGGGACTCTCCTTGGCATGGAAGGCAAGCTTGGCGACCAAATATGTAGATTCCTTTCTTTGTAACCGACCTTGTGTAACCCTAGATCCTCTCGGTGCCTATATAAATCGGAGAACTTAGTTCTAAAGAGAGAGACTCATTACCATAGTCATACAGGCTAGACTTCTAGGGTTTAACCCTTACGATCTCGAGGTAGATCAACTCTTGTAATACTCGTATTCATCAATATCAATCAAGCAGGACGTAGGGTATTACCTCCATAGAGAGGGCCCGAACCTGGGTAAACATCGTGTCCCCTGTTACCATCGACCTTAGACGCACAGTTCGGGACCCCCTACCCGAGATCCGCCAGTTTTGACACCGACACCTACGATCACCCAAGATCAACATGGAGATGCATAACGGGTTGGGATCACGATCGTTACCGTCACCGAGTTGCAGCGGAAGAAGAACGTGTCCGTGTAGATCGTACTTGGAGTCCCTCGAACCGTCGATGAACAATCCCTCATACCACCCACGAATAGTCCCTCGGCCTCTCTACTTGGCTGCAAGCGTGCAGCCTTCATGATCCGGTAGCGCTTCACCGTCTAGAGCTAATCGTCGTCGGGAGAATTAGAGGGAGGATATTAGAACCACACAAGGCTTCTAATTATGAGGACAAGAGGATTATTCTAACTCTGATTAGTCAGTTAGGACCAATTAGAACTAGAACTAGAGGAGGCTCCAAAACTTGTGCATTCAATAGAGCAAATACCCCTAGTATATATAGGTTAGAGGAGGAGGAGAGGGCAGACACCAAGGAGGGAAAATCCCTCCTTGGGGCGCCGACCATGGGGGAGGAGTAGGACTCCTCCCCAAGTCCAATTTGCCCCCCCCCCATATGGCAAGGGGCGCCACTTCCTTATTGGCCTTCGTGGCCCATAATTCCCTCCACCTCTTGGCCTTTTTAGCCCCGTTGATATTTAAATTAAATATAAAACGTTTTAAATACTTCTAGACCATTATATATATATTAACATCTTCATAAACATTTTCCACCTATATATAATATATCGGTAATACCCGGTATTACCCAATATTCACCGAAACCCTTCTAGTGACCCCGAAGGATCCTCTCGGAACTATTCTGAATATTAATAAAACAATACAACAACTATATTCTCATAAATACCATCCTACTAACACTCAATAGATCGTGATTGCCTTAAGATTGTGACCCTGTAGGTTCGGTAACTCATAGACATGAACGAGACCGTTCGTTCAATGACCGATAGCGGGACCGTGGACGTCCATATCGATCCTTGTGAGCACGCACATGATATTCGAGTGAACCTTTGGTTATCATGTGATGTTCCCTTTGCTTTGTAATACTTAACAAAACCCGGGATGCACAGTATCCTCCTGAGTCATCACTATGCTCATTATTGTGTTCCGGTTAGTTACTGGTTTTGTTCTTATTTCTCGTTGCTGTGTTCTGGCATCCCCATGATGAAGTCACCTGTGTTTGGCCATACTATTATTGATGTCGTCACCCAAAGAGGGTGTCAGTGTCAAAACCGGCGGATCTCGGGTAGGGGGTCCCGAACTGTGCGTCTAAGGCGGATGGTAACAGGAGGCAGGGAACACGATGTTTTACCCAAGTTCGGGCCCTCTTGATGGAGGTAAAACCCTACGTCCTGCTTGATTTATTCTTGATGATATGTGTATTACAAGAGTTGATCTACCACGAGATCGGAGAGGCTAAACCCCAGAAGCTAGCCTATGGTATGATTGTATGTTGTCTTACGGACTAAAACCCTCCGGTTTATATAGACACCGGAGGGGGCTAGGGTTACACAAGGTCGGTTACAAAGGAGGAGATATACATATCCGTATTGTCTAGCTTGCCTTCCATGCCAAGTAGAGTCCCATCCGGACACGAGACGAAGTCTTCAATCTTGTATCTTCATAGTCTAACAGTCCGGCCAAAGGATATAGTCCGGCTGTCCGGAGACCCCCTAATCCAGGACTCCCTCAGAGGGCCCTAAGAATATCTCTGCATTGTCGGAGGAGCAAATCCCACTCTTGAGCTATCCAGCCACTTGTCAAACTTTCCGATGAACCCGTAAGTTGTCATTATGATCACCGTGTTACATATGAGGTTTGAGCAACCCTAAAGCCCACCGTATAGTAAGAAGTGACCATGATACTCTCATGGTCTAAGGAGCAAAATCAAATGTTAACACTCTGTGTTATTACAATTGATTACAGATGATATTAACTCAATTCATAACATACAATATTGGGTCGATTCAATATGACCGTTCTTCCAACGTCATAATCTCAATGTTTTATTAGGACTATCGTTACACTTAACGATATCCTAAGATCTGGAAAACATGATCACCAACAACACTTGAGCTACTCCAAGAGGCAAGACTAGGAACCTTCTATTTGACCATTTATCATTCCACACGTGCATATGAGTTTTCTACTGAATTGCATATTCCAGGATCATAGCAGTTATAGCATAGTATATAAACTCCATAATTATGAATATGGAAATATAATAATACAAATGTTATTGCCTCTAGGGCATATTTCCAACAGTCTCCCACTTGCACTAGAGTCAATAATCTAGTTTTCATAGTCTCTTTAACACCTATGGCTATCCAGTGCTGCTCATGCTTTGCTCATGCTAGAGCCTTCGTCATCGGGCCTGACACATTCAAATCAGTGTGAATCTTGAGAATCTTCACACAACCCTTCTAAGCATATTGTCAGACAATGTGATACTTGCGTTCAATTTGTCTAGTCTTGATGTGTGATCTTGGTTCCTTTGCTTGAGCAATGGCTCCACCATTATCACGATAGAGAGCCATTGGATTCATCACCTTGGGACAACACCAATTTCTTTAAGAAACTTCTTAATCCAAAGCGCCTCCTTTGAAGCTTCCGAAGCCATAATATACTCTGCTTCTGTCATAGAATCTGCAATATTTTTTGTTTGAAACTATTCCAAACAACCCCACCACCATTAAGTGTGAAAACATAACCTGGTTGAGATTTATAATCATCTATATCAGTCATGAATCTAGCCATTGATGTAACCATTTACAACGAGTTCTTCACCCCCTCCATAAACTATGAGCATGTCCTTTGTTCTTCTGGGGTACTTAAGAATATTCTTAACTGCTGTCCAGTGAGCCACTCTTGGATCACTCTAGTATCTGCTACTAACACTTAGTGCATAAGAAACATCTGGTCTTGTACATATCATAGCATACATGATGTAGCCAATAGCGGAGGCATATGGTACTCCACTCATTTGCACACGCTCATCAACTGTCTTGGGACATTGATTTCTACTAAGTGTTATGCCATGTGACATTGGGAGAAAACCTTTCTTGGCATTCTCCATTTTAGACCTCTTTAAAACCTTGTCAATGTACGTGCTCTGACTTAGTGTTATTAAATGTCTTGATCTATCTCTATAGATCTTTATGACCAATATATATGCAACTTCACATAAGTCTTTCATTGAAAACATACTCTTCAAATAGTTATTTATTATGCCAAGATACTTAGTATCATTTCCAATCAACAATATGTTGTCTACATATAATATTAGAAATGCTACAAAGCTCCCACTAAACTTCTTGTGTACACGAGCTTCCTCATCATTTTTAATGAAGCCAAACTCTTTTACCACTTCATCAAAACGTTGATTCCAGCTCCTTGATGCTTGCTTCAAACCATAGATTGGCCTTTGAAGCTTGCATACCTTTCTGTCATCCTTTGGATCGACAAAACCTTCTGGTTGTATCATGTATACATCCTCTTTCAGATTTCCATTTAGGACAACAATTTTGACATTCATCAGCCATATCTCGTAGTTGAAATGCAGCTATAGAGATCATAATCTATGCAGACTTTATCATTGCTACTAGAGAGAAAGTATTTTCATAATCGACTCCCTCGACTTGCGAAAACCCTGAAAGGATCGATATGGTTGACTAGAGGGGGGGTGAATAGGCAACTACCAATTTTCAGCTGTTCTTAATAAATTAGGTTTAGCAACAAATAGGTGGTCTAGATGTGCAACTAGGTGAACAACCTATATGATGCAATCAACAACAACAACAAGTGCAAGCAAAGGATACAACACAATAAAAGCTTGCACAAAGTAAAGGGAAGAGATAACCACAAGTGGAGCCGATGGAGACGAGGATGTGTTACCGAAGTTCCTTCCCATTGGGAGAAGTATGTCTCCATTGGAGCGGTGTGGAGCCACAATGCTCCCCAAGAAGCCACTAGGGCCGCCGTATTCTCCTCACGGCCTCACACAATGCGAGATGTTGTGATTCCACTAGTGGTGCCCTTGAAGGCGGCGACCGAACCTTTACAAACATGGTTGGGGCTATCTCCACAACTTGACTGGAGGCTCCCAACGATACCACCGAGCTTCACCACAATGGAATGTGGCTCCGAGGTGACCTCAACTGTCTAGGGTGCTCAAACACCCAAGCGTAACAAGATCCACAAGGGATTAGTGGGGAATCAAATTTCTCTTGGTGGAAGTGTAGATCCTGGCCTTCTCAACCAATCCCTAGAAAATCAACAAGTTTGATTGGCTAGGGAGAGAGATCGGGCGAAAATGAGATTTGGAGCAATAATGGAGATTGGGGGAAAATAGGTAGGTCTTCTTGGAGAAGAAGACCTCCTTTTATAGTGGGGGAACCAATCCAACTGTTATCCCCTCCTTAGCCCACACAGAGCGGTACTACCGCTGGGGGTAGCGGTACTACCGCGTGCACCAGCGGTACTACCATGAAGACTGAGAGCATGTGCCTTAGAGGGGGAAGGGGAACAAGAGCGAGAGCCTGGGCGGCACTAGCAGCGGTGGTAGGGGCGGTACTACCGCTCGTGAGCAGTACTACCGCCACTACTGCCGCTCCTACTGCCGCACAACCCGACACGAGAAGCGACTCTCTTGAATCGAGGCGGTAATAGCACGACACTGAAGCGGTACTACAGCCGAGAGCCCCCGGGCGGTACTACTGATGAAGAACAACGATACTGCTGCCTGTGGCTCTAGGCGGTACTGCCGCTCGGTGCCGCGGTACTACCACTGGATCAGTATCAAGCCCACTTCCGAGACAACGAAGGATCCTCCAAAGACGTGGGAAATAGTTGGTGGTGCAAAGGAGACGTGTACGTGTTGATTCCACACTAACCTTTCCGATATGGACCCCCTCTTAATAGTATGGTGTTTCCTATGACTCAAGACCACCACAACTGAAACGAAGGAAACACACCGTCTTCTCCTTAAACACCGAGGGGAAAGAATCGTCTCGTCACAATGAATGAATATATGAAATACTCAAGGCACACAATTAGTCTGCAAAAGTATTGCATCAGTCACCAAAACCACTTAGAGAGAGACATGCTGTCGGTGTCAAAACCGGCGGATCTCGGGTAGGGGGTCCCGAACTGTGCGTCTAGGCTGGATGGTAACAGGAGGCAAGGGACACGAAGTTTTACCCAGGTTCGGGCCCTCTCGATGGAGGTAAAACCCTACGTCCTGCTTGATTAATATTGATGATATGGGTAGTACAAGAGTAGATCTACCATGAGATCAGAGAGGCTAAACCCTAGAAGCTAGCCTATGGTATGATTGTTGATGTGTATGTTGTCCTACGGACTAAAACCCTCCGGTTTATATAGACATCGGAGAGGGTTAGGGTTACATAGAGTTGGTTACAATGGTAGGAGATCTGAACATCCGTATCGCCAATCTTGCCTTCCACGCCAAGGAAAGTCCCTTCCGAACATGGGACGGAGTCTTCAATCTTGTATCTTCATAGTCCAGGAGTCCGGCTGAAGGTATAGTTCAGCTATCCGAACACCCCCTAATCCAGGACTCCCTCAGTAGCCCCCGAACCTGGCTTCAATGACGATAAGTCCAGCGCACTGATTGTCTTCGACATTGCAAGGCGGGTTCTCCTCCAAATTCCGTGTACCTGTTTGAATAAAGTCTGGTTTCTTGTAAATGTTGCGCTCCTTGGCTTCTACGCCCAATAATGGTCGTTTCCCACGTGCCAAACGAATATGAAAATTCTGAGTGTTTTTTTCGTTCACACCCCTAGCCGCGTAAATGAGCTGCCATATTTAAGGGGACGAGGATTTAGATCCAATCCACACCTTCTCCCCTCCACGAGTGGTCAACAGAGCGCATCCGACAAAGGTCCATTCCACCATGGCCAGCCGCCGCAACTCCTCCGCTTGCCCTTCCAGCCCTAAGCCTGGATATTGGGAGAGATGTTCCACTCTGCATAGCGAGCTAGTGACGCTCCAGACCAAGGGATTTCTCCCCCCGGCCTATATGGTCCCGGTTCGAGCCGGTCTTGTCGTCTACAATGGCGGAGAGCAAGCAGAGAATGCCCCTAATCCATCCAAACGAGAGCGGGTGTGCCTTGTCCCTTACTTAATAAGGGGGCTCGGATTTCCCATCCACCCATTTCTCCGGGGGCTGCTGGAGTTCTACAGCCTCCAGCTACATCATCTCATGCCTGCCTCAGTATTGCATATCGCGGGCTTTGTAGCCCTTTGCGAGCTGTTCTTGGGTATTGAAGCTCATTTCGGACTATGGAAGGAGCTATTTTGCCTCGTGGCCCGTTCCAAGAAAGGGTCAATGTATCAAGTGGGCGGAGCCGAAGTATGGCGCATCGCCGGGACCGGATATCTGTCCGGAACCCCAAAGAAGGCATCCGAAGATTGGCCCTTGGAATGGTTCTATATAGAAGACGTCCCGCTGCCGGATCCTGTCCGGATCGGCCTCCCAGAATTCGATAGTGCTCCCTTAAAGAAGCGCCTAAGCTGGCGTCCATGGAGCCATCAAAGGGAAAGTGACAGGAACATCGTTTACCTGATGGGCCGAATAAGATTGTTGGCCCATTCCGGACTAACCATGATCGGAGTTATGGCCGAATGCATCATGCTGGGGGTGCAGCCGCTTCAGTATAGAAGCCACCCCATGTGGGATTTCAACGGGGAAGACGACGCCACCCGCTACGGCCGTAAAGGGCCAGATTCAGTTGCCGCTCTATTAAAGATCTTGTCCACTTTGTACAAGGGAGAAGAGGAGGAATTTCTCCGCGTCAACCCATAGGGTGGATCATCTATGCACAATCCCCCAAGCTGGGTAAGTGGTCGCATCTACTTGCTCATCCGTTTAGTGTTCCCATTGTTAAATACTTAGTCTGATGACCTCAACGCAGGAACTGCGCCGGGCTGTTAAGGAAATAAGCAGCCCGCCTCCACAACCCGAGGACCCAGGACGGTCTCTCGACCCGGCCTCTCAAGAGGATCCGGACATATCTGTGGAGCTGATTGATGGAGTGTTCAATCAATTGAGCGAGGACAACACCTTGGTGGCCATTACGGCCGATTACCCAGGGCTAATCCCGACGCCCCAAGTACCTGAGATCGAAGTCCCAGTACCCCGGATAGGAGTCCGTCCATGCGTGTTCAATTTCCTGATTGCAACCGAACTTTGCAGGGGAGGTTGTTGAGGCGGCATGCCGAACCTGCGGCGACAAGCCAACGAGGGTCCATAGGGCCCCGTGGGCAGAAAAGAGGTGTAGTCCGGACCGAGGCATCAGCGCAAAGGTATGGCGCGCCCCTCTATCCCAGTTGTTATACCTTCGAGGCACATTTGACACTTGTGCCCTCTTCAGGACAAAGAGACCTCGCCGAACTATATCCGGAGAGGCTGCCAATCGCGCCTCCACCAGCCAGGCTCCAAAGCCTGGTCCGGGGGCGGAGGCGAACGCAAGGCGCGTGCCGGACGTTCCTCCGACGGAGGATGCGGACGGGTTGTCTACCACCAACTCTGAGGTGGAAAGTGCCATGAACCACAGGCATCGCCAGACAATTCTTCGTGACGCTTGCTTCTCCCAAGAGGCGTTAGATGCCTTTAATTCGGGAGATGCGCACCTCCGTGCCGCTCAAAATGGTCTAGCCAGAGCCACGGAGCAATATGTAAAAGACATACGGGTAAGAAAATTTTGGTAAATATATATGTAGCAGTAGCCCCCGAGACTTGAAACAGTTAGAATAACTGGTTTAAGGATCATTTGATATGCAGGTTCTTACAGAAAAGAATTCCCTACTATCCCAGGAGCTGGAAGAGTGCAAAGCCCAACTGGAGGCCGCACTAGCCGCGGCAGGGGAGCCTAAGGAGGCCCCCTCTGGTAATATACATTTCGAAAGATAAGTATTTTGTGAAGCACGGCTTTGGTGCGAATCTGACAAATAAAATTGCAGATGGCGCCGGATTGAATCTGGAAAAGCAACATCTCCTACGCCAGCTAAAGGCTGGTGAGAGGGTGCTATTAAAGGTGATGGGGGAGAAGAACATTCTCCAAGATGCCAACACCCGGCTGGGCGTCGAGCTGAAAGATGTTCGTGCCCAGCTATCAGACTCCGTGAAGGAGAATCAGCGGCTTTGGCGCGGCATATTTAGTAAGTGCTTGAACGAACCTTTTGAAAGAAAGTTCGGCGGGGAAGTCGACTGACAGAGCAATGTCTGTAGGTGTGTTAACAGGTCGTCCGGCGGAGGAGATGCCCGGTTCTATGGGTGACCTTCTTCTCGAGCTCTCGCAACTGCTCGATCGAGTTCAGCAGGCGATGCGAGGCATCGCCCAGGCCCTATGGCCATCCGTCTCCATGCCGGAAGGTATTGGAGAGCTTGCGGAGAAGCTAAAGGGAGCACGGCGGCGCTTCCAATTGTGGAAGATATCAGCCTACCGTCAAGGCGCTAGGGAGGCCTGGGCCATGGTGAAGACGCGGTATTCAAAGGCTGACCCCAACCACATGGCCGAGGTCGGTCCTATAGGGCCCGATGGGAAGGAGATCCCTGTAAGCTTAGTGTACGTCCAAGTAGAGTTGGCCGCAAAGTACTCCCAGCAGGACTGTAAATTAGACATCCTGTTAGATGGTATTGAAGAGGAATACAATCAGTCAAAATGACTATGTAATCGAATTGACATTTATAATGCCTTCTAGCCGGATTGTAGATCATTTTTCATGGCCGACCTTTTCGCTTCAACCTTGGGGCCTGGCGGTCCGGAGTGTGTCCGAATTCCCATGCGGTTATATAGGAACCGGGGAATGCATGGAGACCAGGCGTAGGGGTTATTAGTGCGTGAACAGACAAGTGCCCGACTAGTTATGTTATATTACATGGTTAGTAAGAAACATATTCCAAGGAGAATAGTTCCGTTAGGGGTTCCTTTCCCTGGGGGGCATGCCCTAAAGTGCATGTCCATGCTGCGAAAAGAAACACAGAAAAAACGCCTGGGGGCATATAGATAAAGAAAAAGATCATCTTTAATTCACCGACCGAATATTCTCTTAAGAACGCTAGCTTTCGGCTTCACCCAGTCTGAGGTACACGTCTGGCTGATCCGGCAGTAACAATTGCAGAGGTGCTCCCTTTACCACCTGGCCAAATAATCGGGAACGTAGGGGTAAGCACAGGAGCCAGGCAACCCAGCTTGGCCAAAACTTAAGTCATATCGATGCATATAATGGTGAATAAAAGGTACATGTGGAAGTTTGACACATGTGTTAGGCATGAAGCCCGTATAAATAAGCTTCTGTTTAAAGAAGCCCCCAGGTTTACTGAGCACGGATAGCGTGTCAATTTGTGAGCCTTTAAAGGTTATAAGAGAGAGAAAAAGGGAGAAGGAGAGAAATGTAAGACGGAAAGTATATAAAAATGGACAGAGTAAGGAGACGAACATAGGATCCGGCGCTAGGCATAGAATCTTCGGAGACGGGCTGCGTTCCATGGGTTCGGCTCGAGTCGGTTATCCGATGCGTTTCGAAGGCGGTACGCTCCACCAGTCAGGACTTGGTCAATTATGAAGGGACCTTCCCACTTGGGCTTGAGTTTGTCCTTTTTCTTGTCCGGCAGGCGTAGAACTAGTTCGCCAACGTTGTAATTTTTGGCCCGTACTTCTCTACTTTGGTATCTTCGAGCTTGCTGTTGATAGAATGCGGAACGGGCTTTCGCCACGTCACGCTCCTCCTCTAATGTGTCCAAACTGTCCTGCTGATCGATCTCGGCTTCTCTTTCCTCGTACATGCGCACTCGAGGTGAGTCATGAATTATGTCGCAAGGCAGAACTGCCTCTGCGCCATACACCATGAAGAATGGTGTGTATCCGGTGGTGCGATTCGGCGTGGTCCGCAGCCCCTAGAGTACGGAGTCGAGCTCCTCTACCCAGTGCATGTTAGATTCCTTGAGGGACCGCACTAGTCTGGGTTTGATGCCGCTCATGATAAGACCATTTGCACGTTCGACCTGGCCATTAGTTTGTGGGTGATAGACGGAAGCATAATCGAGCTTTATGCCCATGTTTTTGCACCAGAGTTTTACCTCGTCGGCCATAAAGTTCGTGCCATTATCAATGATGATGCTATGGGGGACGCCGTAACGGTGTACAACCCCGGATATGAAGTCTATCACAGGTCCGGATTCGGCCGTCTTAACAGGCTTGGCTTCTATCCATTTGGTGAACCTATCCACCATGACCAGTAAGTATTTGTGCTTGTGGGTTCCGCCTTTAAGGGGTCCAACCATATCAAGCCCCCAGACCGCAAAGGGCCAAGTGATGGGGATAGTTTGGAGGGCGGTGGGTGGCATATGGCTTTGGTTTGCAAAGAGATGGCAGCTGGCGCATCGTTAGACTAAGTCCTGAGCGTCTGCCCGGGCCGTCGGCCAATAAAAGCCTGTACGGAAGGCCTTGCTTACCAGGGACCGGGCTGCAGCATGATGACCGCCGAGTCCGGCATGGATTTCAGCTAGGAGATTCCGCCCCTCCTCTTCGGAGATGCACTTTGAAGGACTTCGGTAGTGCTTTTCTTATAAAGCTCTCCCTCGTGGACTCTGTAGGCTTTGGATCGCCACACTATGCAGCGTGCCTCATTTTGGTCCTCGGGGAGTTCCTGCCTAGTAAGGTAGGCGAGGAATGGTTCTGTCCACGGGGCGAGGACGGCCATTATTACGTGGGCTGAAGGTGTTATTTCAATGGCAGAGCCTCCGATTGTGTCAGAATGTGCAGTGTCGGGCAGTGCGGTTGGGTCCGGGCTGTTATTGTTCGGCTCCCCTTCCCATGCCATGGATGGCTTGAAAAGCCTTTCCAAGAAGATGTTGGGGGGGACTACATCGCGTTTTGCACCGATGCCTGCCAGGACATCTGCCGCCTGATTATTTTCCCGGGCTATATGGTGAAATTCAAGTCCCTCGAACCGAGCTGACCTTTTTAGGACGGCGTTGCGGTAAGCTGCCATTTTTGGATCCTTGGCATCGAAGTCTCCATTTATTTGGGAGATTGCGAGGTTCAAGTCCCCGCGCACCTCTAGGCATTGGATGCCCATGGATACTGCCATCCGGAGACCATGTAGAAGGGCCTCATATTCGGTTGCATTGTTGGAGTCCGTGTACAGAATCTGTAGTACGTATTGAAATGTGTCTCCTGTGGGGGACGTTAAAACGACACCAGCCCCCAGTCCAGCCAACATTTTGGAGCCGTCGAAATGCATGATCCAATTT